>NC_059391.1:26400645-26650645 GCF_019703515.2 Myxocyprinus asiaticus
TCCACCTTTGTACAGTGTTTTACAACATATCTTACCAGGGATCCTCCCAAAGGATATTGTTGTAAAAAATATGTCCTCCCGGGGGACATTTTAGGGGACATAATACCATGCAGCAATGTTTTTCAAACTTATATAAGTAAAGTTGTGTTCTCCCTGGGAGATACATTTGTATTCACATGTGTGAGTACAGTGTTCTTAGATTAAAAATAGATTTGGAGTATAAAGTTTATTAGGCTGACTTTACAAATTAACAACAAAACTCATTTGTTCATCCAATCTTATTGGTGGAATCACCACAAATCCACATTAAAATTCTGGCCATCTTTCCTGAAATTGGTTCATGCTTGTTTGTTCTGATGCTTTTCCAGACATTTAGTTACTTAACTTAGTTACTTAATAAATAAATAAATAATACATTTACACACTGATTGAAGATTGGAACAAACAGTGAAATAAATAGTTTATTTTCATGCGTACATTCATTTTACTTCAGCTTGTATAAAAGTGGTCTATATCTATAAAACAGTTGTAGAATGTGACAATGTAAGACAACATAAATACAATACAATATACTTATATAATATTGTTGTTGTATGTGCTATGTGGTTAGAAGATATATAACATGCTTCTTAAAATTTTTGTTCAACATAAAATCAGTGTTTCAAGTTTACATTCCTTTTAGCATTTTTAATCACCCTTTTTGCCTTCAACTGTTCAATTTAAACAGTCCTGCAATGAGACAAATTAATTGATTAAAGTTCAGTCTCTCCATTAAAGATTAAAGCCATTCAAATTTTAAAACAGTCAAAAAACTGCATGATGATTGGCACATGATTTGGCATAAAATGATTATTTTTACGGAAACAATATTTTGATATTATGTCTTCTTACCTCACCTTTCACCTAAATGCTGCATAACTGTCCTCCACATGAATAAACAGAACCTGAAAACAACTGGCTTTAATTTATCTGTTTTTGCCAGATATATTCCCAAATTCTTCAGATGCTTAGATGTTACACTCATCCTATATTTTTGTCTTTACCCCTCACGAGAAGAAAATGAATCCTGGATTCTCCTCATGGAGTAATTAAACCTTGGTCTCAGGTGGCAAGACCAATCCTACACTTCAGCAGGTGGGAGAACTGAACATGTTGAGACAGGCATATAACAAACACAGCAACCACAGATGAACTCTCATCCACAAGCAGACTGTTTGATATAAAAGCTAAAGTCATGTTTGAATTAAGATTCAATCTATAATTTGTACCCCATAATCCCATACATTTCCCCCATAACCTTTACTTCATAATCCCATCATTTTTACCCCTTTATAGTTACCCCATAATCCCATAATTTAATCCATCCTTTCATCCATCTTTACAATTTAATCCCATAATATTTACCCCATAATCTTTAGCCCGTAATCCCATTATTTTTGACCCATAATCCCATACATTTTCCACATAATCTGTACACTATAATCCCATAAATTTTACCTCATAATATTAATAATCTATCCATCCTTCCTTCCATCCATCCATCCATCCATCCATCTGATTGTAAATAGCTATTACTTTTAACCCTTTTTATTTTCTCTTCTTTCTCTTTATTACACTGCTCTTACTGTTTCCATGATAAGGACACCGTTTCCATGACATCCACGGCAACCCTCTCCTCGGCCTCCCCACCTCTCTCCCTTCGTCCATCTTCTCTTTCTCTTTTCTCGTTCACCTGGATCTTTCATTCAGTCATCTCTTCATCCCTGTCTTCTCTCTCTGTCTCACCTCTTCGAGCTCCTGCTGTGTCATAACTGGCTGACGGCTCTTCCGGCACTGGCATCCCTGCGACGGGTGAGACTGCAGGGGAACAGGCTGGTGGATCTGTCTGGGGTGTGGGGCTCCTTTGCAGGTTGAAAAAACTGGATGTGTCCTTTAATCGGCTGGAGATTCTTCCAGAAGAACTGGGTCAACTGCAGGACCTACAAACACTGGAGCTGTCTAATAAAAGGCTCAAAGTGCTACCAGAAACTCTGGGTGAGGGACACACACAGATAAATGCATAATCTTTACCAGATAATCCCATCATTTTATCCCATAATTCCATAAACTTTACTTCATTATCCCATAATTTTATCCTGTAATCTTTACCTCATAATCCCATTATCATTACACTGCAATCCCATAATCTTTACCCTATAATCCCATAATTTTTACCCCATAATCTTTACCCCATAATTCCATTTTCTTTACCTAATAATCCCGTAATCCTTGCCCTAAAATCCCATAATATTTAACCCATAATATTTACCCTGTAATCCCATATTTTGTACCACAAAATACCATACACGTTACCCATAATATTAACACTATAATCCCATAATATTTACCTCATAATCCTATATGTTTTATCTCATAATATTTACCTTATGATTCCATAACCTTTACTTTCTAATACCATAATATATACCCTATAACATATATACATCTTAACATCAGAATCCCCAGATCTTTACACTGCAATCCCATAATCTTTATCCCATCATGTTTACACTAATCCATAATCTCTACCCTATAATCTTTACCCATAATTCCATTATTTTAACCTAATAATCCCATAATACTGTATTTACCCTATAATACCACAATCTTTACCCCATAATCCCATTACCTTTACTTCATAATCCCGTAATTTTTACCCTGTAATCATTACCACATAATCTCATAATCTTTACATTACCACGTAATATTTATCCCATAATCTTAACACTACAATCCTATAATATTTATTCCAAAATCTTGACCACATAATACCATAATCCTTACTGTGTTCTGGTATTAACTAGGGTTCACAGTTAGTCAAAATCACAATAAATCTGTGATATGAGCATGTGCAAATTCTAAATTGCAGCAATGTTTTAAACTCAGAATTCTGTGATGTTTTATTTACCATTCTGATTGGTGCACATTTTTTGCACACTGATGAGATCACACCAATCAGAATGCAGTGCACAAAAAAGGGACCAGTGAGAGAACACAACAAAAATTGTGAAGGTGAATAAAGAAAAACAAAAAATAACCAACACTATCATCTATCATTTATGAAAAGACCATTTTCCCCCTCCTGAAAATGATTTTGAACACTGAAATGCATTTTTGAGGTGATCAGGTGATCTGATCACAAGTGGACAGTGCTAATTCCAGGTGACCACTTTACATCTGTAGTGTAAACGCTAATGTGCTCTAATGCCTCTAAGGAATGCCTTCTTACTCGCATGTCAATCAGAAATTGCTCTAAAAACAAGTGCTTTAAACTTTTCCAGTTATGTGCAGCTTTAAAGCAAATCAGCTGTCTAATCACCAAAGATAGATGTTTAGAGCAGGTATAAACGGCTCTGACTCATTCACTCTTATTTCTCAATGAGATCTGGAGCTTTGAAGGAAAAATCTAATCATGAGTTTTTGTCATTAGACATTGGTCTGTGTAAGTTATGGAACTGACTGAATGGCTATCTCTCTCTCTCTCTCTCTCTCTCTCTCTCTCTCTCTCTCTCTCTCTCTCTCTCAGGATCTCTCTAAAGCAGCTAGTTCTTCACAGTAATAAGCTGAGGAGTATTCCAGAATGTTTGTGCACCCTTCCACAACTTGGCAAACTGGATGTGCGGAAAAACCCGCTGGGCCGACCCCCTACTCCCCCGCCGCTCCCTTCCATGACCCCAAGTCACTATCAACTCTCCCTGCTAAAGCTGTAGTCTAGTTCACATTGAATTATTGTATTGAAATGTTCATAAAACAAATATGATCTGTTAAGATTACATCATACATTCTTGATGGGATTTTTCTTTGCATTACTGCTTTTTGATTGATTTGATTAATTGATTGATTGATCATTCGATAACCCCTTCTGATCTCAGTGTCAATATTTGATTATTACAGTTATGGAAGATTCTGAGATCCCAGAACTTCACCTTGGATTTCACCAGCACAGGTTAACTAAGCTTACCTTCACTTGACACATATTCAAACATTCAACACATAGGTATGACTATGGTTACGTTTGGAATGGCATACTTCAATTTCTGTGGTATGTACTCTGTGTCTGCATGTAATGTTTGAAGCCTTTGTTGTGTAATGCGTACTGCTTCACATATTATTTTTAATATAATGGTGCAGTATGCAGGCGCTAATATTCAATTCTGAATGAAGCCAATCTCTTCTCTGCCCATCAGTTTTTCAGTATCACCTGCTGGTTGTCATGTTTTTCCCTCCTGGGGGGGAGTGGAGCTCTTGTTTCCACGGAGATGTGTAAACGCAATCACACAACTCAAGTGGGCGGAGAGGAGACCAGACAGGAAGTGTGTGTAGCTATATATATATATACACACACACACACACTGGCAGTCAAAAGTTTGGAATAATGTACATATTTTGCTGTTTCAGAAGGAAAATGGTACTTAAATTCACCAAAGTGGCATTCAACTGATCACAAAGTATAGTCAGGACATTACTGATGTAAAAAACACCATCACTATTTGAAAAAAGTCATTTTTGTTCAAATCTAGACAGACCCCATTTCCAGCAGCCATCACTCCAACACCTTATCCTTGAGTAATCATGCTAAATTGATCATTTGGTACTACTGGTACACTTGCCATTATATCAAACACAGCTGAAAGCTATTTGGTTTGTTAAATGAAGCTTAGTCAAGTCAAGTCAAGTAAAAATTTATTTCTACAGCACATTTAAAAGCAACAGAGTTGCGCCAAAGTGCTATACCAATAAAACGTTGAGCATATAAAAAGAAAGCATTAAAGGAAAATATGCAGCGTACAAAATATAAACACATTAAATAAAATACAATCAGAAAACTTCAACATAAAACCTTAAACTAATCTTTGTCATTAGCATTGTCTTTGAGGGGCTTGGGTAGCTCAGCGAGTAAAGACGCTGACTACCACCCCTGGAGTCGCTAGTTTGAATCCAGGGCGTGCTGAGTGACTCCAGTCAGGCCTCCTAAGAAACCAAATTGGCCCAGTGGTTAGGGAGGGTAGAGTTATGTTGGGGTAACCTCCTTGTGGCCACTATAATGTGGTTCTTGCTCTCAGTGGGGCACGTGGTGAGTTGTGTGTGGATGCCGCAGAGAATAGCTTGAAGCCTCCTACTATGTCTCTGCCGTAATGTGCTCAACAAGCCACATGATAATTATAATTTATAATAATTATCTTTATTTATCACACATTTGCACATATACAGTGAAATTCTTCTTTTTCACATATCCCAGCTAGGCTGGGGTCAAAGTGCAGGGTCAGCCATGATACAGCACCCCTGGAGCAGATAGGGTCATGGGCCTTGCTCAAGGGCCCAACAGTGGCATCTTGGCAGTGCTGGGGCTTGAACCCCCAACCTTCTGATCAGTAACCCAGAGCCTTAACTGCTGAGCCACCACTGCCCCTGGTGATAAGATGATAAGATGTGAGGATTGACGGTCTCAGACGTGGAGGCAACTGAGATTCATCCTCACAATATTTACCAGTCTCCTTATTATTTTTCTTGTGCGACGTAGGAGTTCTGCACCACGACTGGACATGGCGCTTATTTGGAGAGCGAGATGATGCACCTCCATTTTTCAAAAAAGAAACAGCTTTCTCTAGTAACTCATCAGTCAATAATTGTTTTGAGGAATGAAGGCTATACAATGCTTGAAATTACCACAAAAAAAAAAAAACTTTCATACAAAGGTGTACACTACAGTCTTCAAAGACAAAGGACAACTGGCTCTAACAAGGACAGAAAGAGATGTGGAAGACCAGATGTACAACTAAACAAGAGGATAAGTACATCAGAGTCTCTAGTTTGAGAAATAGATGCCTCACATGTCCTCAGCTGACAGCGTCATTGAATTCTACCCGCTCAACACCAGTTTCATGTACAACAGTAAAGAGAAGACTCAGGGGTGCAGGCCTTATGGGGAGAATTACAAAGAAAAAGCCACTTTTGAAACATAAAAACAAAAAGAAAAGGTTAGAGTGGGCAAAGAAACACAGACATTGGACAACAGATAATTGGAAAAGAGTGTTATGGATCTTAACCCCATTGAGCTTTTGTGGGATCGGCTAGACTGTAAGGTGCGTGAGAAGTGCCCGACAAGACAGCCACATCTATGGCAAGTGCTATAAACACATAATTTTTGGGGTCAAAATCAAAAGTAACAGTCAGTATCTGGTGTGGCCACCAGCTGCATTAAGTACTCCAGTGCATCTCCTCCTCATGGACTGCACCAAATTTGCCAGTTCTTGCTGTGAGATGTTACCCCACTCTTCCACCAAGGCACTTGCAAGTTCCCGGACATTTCCGGGGGAATCTTTTGCAATAAAACATGTGATAAACCTCATGATTCGCTTTGCTCTTTCTGAAGTATATTGAAGCTTTGATACTTGCTCGAGGAAATTTGGAATTGACAGAGCCCCCTGCTTCAAGTGAAAACATGTAAAATTGATTAAAAAAAATGTGTTGCATTGTACAAAATGTTTCAATTTAAAGGTGAAGTTTTTTTAAATTTTTTGATGTTTTCGAAGTAGAGGTCGACTGATAAATCGGTTTTACCGATAAATCTGTGCCGATAGTTGCTTTTTGGAACTATGGGTAATCTGCAATTATTGGCGTTGACTTTTGCCAATAACCGATAGTTCCACATAGCAACTATCAACACAGATTAATCGGTAAAACCGTTATATCAGTCGACCTCTACTTCCAACACATTGAAGTAGAGGTCGACAGATATATCGGTTTTACAGATTAATAGGTGCCGATAGTTGCTATATAGAACTATGGGTAATCTGCAATTATTGCCGTTGACGTTTTCCAATAACCGTTAGTTCCATATAGCAACTATCGGCACAGATTAATCGGTGAAACCGATATATCAGTCGACCTCAACTTCGATATTACTGAATGTTTATTTTTATAACCTTTATTGATTGTTGAGTCAGTATTGATTTTGACTGACATTGTCGCTAGAATAAAACAGAAAAAGTATTTTATAATACTGGAATACTGGACAATTGACAAGCATTCACTGATGAGCTACTATTGATGAATGATGATCTTCTGTTAATGAATTACTGCTCATATAATGTTTATTAGCCCATATGACAATGTTTATGTTAAGTATTTCTATTGTAATACAATGTAGATGATTGTAAGAGTGCATGTTTTGTTTATTTTGTGTAAGCTGGAAGCACAGACATTTCAAAATAAGAGTCCCTGGTGTATTTCGGGCTTGTTTATAGTAAAAAAGTCCCGTGTTATGCACTAAATCGTAATTTTTGTCTGGTAATTATTTGGATTTTGGTTGCACAATAAACCCGCATCTGGGATTCTACTCATTTTAGACTTTTGTGGCCTCTATGTATGTGCCCGTCACAGTAAGGAAAGACTAAGAAAATGTTTTAGCATTTAATAAATCGATTTTAAAAACTATCGTCCAATTAACTGTTCATCAGCCTTTTCCAGCACTTTAGTTATCGGTATCAGCGAAATCCACTGTCGGTCAACCTCTAGTTCAAAATGTTTGGGAAACCTGTTTAAAAACATTGATCATTTTTACAACTCCATTTTGCGTTTTGGCGCAGAAATTACACACTTCAGCTGCAACCCTCATAGACCCAGAATAGCAGAATTGCAATGTTGGTTAAAACAATTAAATGATATCTAATTTTCATTCAATATGGGTAAATTACACATAACAACAGCTAAGATGGGAATTTGTATTATGTTTATTATACCTGTAAATATATCATCAATATCAATGGTCCTCATTAGTTCTGAATTCACCCTTAATGCTTGTAATAAATAATTTTTTAAAACACTTTTGTGTGTTGCCAGTTGCTAAAACAGTGGAGTAATTTTGCAACATTAAATGCCCAGCGTTGCAATTTTGCAATGTTTTTCCAAAATTCATCCCATAACAAAGTATACATAAAAATACATTTTTATAACCAGTGGCTTTCTAAAAACACTTTTAGGAAGGAGAAAAAATATATATCATCAATATCAGTGCTTGGAACTTAGGGTTAAGGCTTAATCAAACCAACAGTGACACAACAAAGCGCCAAAGTAAATTGCATCAAATAGCAATTTTTTTGCCTCAAAACTATTTTTGTAAGGTTCTGAAAAGTTTGTTATTTGTGTGTGTGTGTGTGTGTTTAGGCTGAATGCAGGCTGGCATATCTCTCTGAGCAGAAGGTCCTCAGCCGTCTGAGTTGTGCATCTTGCTGGAGGGAGAGCAGTTTTTGCCAGATTTGAGAGAGGCATTTACATAGTATTCAGCAGAATGTTATATGATGCCAGAATTCAATATGTATGGGAATTATTATGTTCTCAGACCATCCTGACTGTAAAGATGGCAGACTTTTGTTAACGTGTGCCTGACTCTGGCACTGTGAAACGAGCAGGGGGACAGGTGATTCCGTCCAATATTAGAAAACTGTACCTTAAGGATCTTTCATGTGTATGTACAGGTTCCAAAATTATCAATAGGATAGTTTTACTTGTCAGGCTTTGTTGTAGTGCAATATGTGAGAAGGTGGTCCTTTCAGTGTTGCTACAGATCAGTGCGTCTTGTAATAAGACGTGTGTCCCTTTAGGTGTCGTTTTACAGGGGTGAAGTACCATAAAAGAAAAGGTCATGACAATCAGTGGATGGCCACCTTACCCCTCTGACTTTCTGTAAGACATCTGGAAATATCTAAAACAGGATGGCTCTGTTCCTAACACTACTGAACTGCCTACCTAAACAGCCTTTTTAGGCACCATAGGCAAAATCCCAACATGAAGGCTGTTTCGAATGGCATGCACCAAAATTATTATTATTTTTTTTTTTTTATTTTCTCCCCAATTTGGAATGTCCAATTCCCAATGCGCTCTAAGTCCTCGTGGTGGCGTAGTGACTCACATCTGAGACCGTCAATCCACGCATCTTAACACGTGGCTTGTTGAGCACGTTACCGCGGAGACATAGCGCGTGTGGAGGCTTCACACTATTCTCCGCGGCATCCACGCATAACTTACCACGTGCCCCACTGAGAGCGAGAACCACATTATAGCGACCACTAGGAGGTTACCCCATGTGACGTGTTTTCATCATTCAGTTTTTTTTTTCGTTCTTTGAACCATTTTTAGTCCCTGCCCAGAATGCACTGTGATGAGCTCTGCGAAAATTTTCATCCAGAATCCGCCAACACATCCTTTCGCTTCAAAAATCTAGATGCAGCACCACGAATAGAACAGAGCACAGGTGTTTCTTGAGACACCTTTTTTTTAAAAACTTTTTAACTTGACACAGAGTCTAAAAAGCACCGCGCTCCTGTGCGAGACACTGACAAAATTAGATGTGGTGCAATGGTCAAAAACATCTGCCTAGCACGTGTACATAGGAAAACAATCGGAAAATTGTGCGAGATGCTAAAAAATAGCGCCATGCGGTGCAGTGGTCAAAAACGGGCATCTAACGCATGTTTCCATAGGCAAACATTTCAAAAATATTGTGGACACAAAAACACATTCGGTGTAAACGGCACCTTAGTTGGCAGGGTATACAGTAGATAGCCCATGATAGATATAGAGCTCTGTTTTCATGACCGCGCTAGTTGCAACACTATGCGCAACAACCGTGCGTTGCATCTTATCCATCTTATCCATTATAGCGTGAGTGTTTGTGCTATCTGTGGGTGTATGCACGCAAACTGTGGGTGTATTGTATACTAAAGAAGTGGCACAAAACGGAATTTGCTATTTTTCTGAGAAATAGATCATTGCACTGAAACTTTTGAGAACCATGTCTGTTTTCTATACAAGGGGTGCGTTCCTTTTAGAAGTGATCATCCCTATGCCCTATTCCTTTCGAATACTTTACCATCCACTCTGTGAGCTTTGGAGAGCTGAAAGGTGTTGGGCTCAAAAATAATGTTTATTCGGAACTCACCCTTTAAGTCATTTTATATTGGAAATTCTGTTTAAAGCGATCTTACTGCATGGCTATCGTGATTGTTCTCCCTTTGATTTATCCCGTTTGGAATGCAGGGAAAGTCTAAACTCAGTTCCTGCATTTGCAGTTTGGGGATTCCATAAGTTATCGATCAATTTTAATACTAACCATGATTTGTGTGTTCAAATCATTCCTAGAAAACTGTTTCAGCAGTTTGGATGAATACATGGACTGTCCTCTTCAGAAGCCTCTATAAGATAATAAGATAATATCAGATTTATATAGAACAATAACACAAACCTAAAATAATTTTTAGGGCTGTCAACCGATTAGATACATGATGTGCTGGTTAATTAATCACATATGTCAATATTTGCAGAGAAAGGCCCCCCAAATAAAATTAATTCAATAAATAATTGTGTTGCCTGTTCAGATGGAGTTGCGCTTACTGCCCCCTGCTGCCTGAGACATGAAGGTGAAGATTCTTTATTTTGGCTGGGGGGCATTATTAATCATTTTGTTTTGTTTTTTACACTTAATTTTTTATATCATTAACCGCACTGAATTATCGTGTAAAGTCAACATCCCTAATAATTTGTTTTACTGTAATTTCTGCACACGAAAAAACATTTACATCTTGCAATATTGCTGTCTTTGTTATGTGTCCTAAAATTTACCCCTATTTTGTATTTAGATTGTCTCTGAGCCATGCCACGTGTGTCATATTTGCGGAAAAAAAGTCTTAATGCAACATTGTGATACATTGCAACAATGTGAATGACACAAATGTGAATTAAAGAATAATCATCAAAATGTCATCCAGGTTCAGTTCATTCAGTTCCAAGATTTGGAAAGCATTGAACTGGTTCAGAGTAAATTGCTTAATCAAAGATGTTTACACTGGTGTAAAATCCCTCACAACCTCTGGGAAGGTGTTACAGATATAGAGTAACAGTATGAAAATAAATGACAGAGGACAGAGATAATAAGACTAGTGATGGATACATGAGGAGAATTCTGAGTGTTTGTTTTTAATCTCTTTCCCATCACAGAGCCATCTGGGACACTGCAGGAGATAAAACACCCACACACACACACACACACACACACACACACACACACACACATACACACACACTGTGTCCTATTCTCTCTGTTCATCTCTTTGTCTTTACATCCCAACATCTCTCTCAACTAGCTTTTAAACTATATTTAATATAAAAATATAAACTATATAATTATATTATGAAATACAATTTGATTTATCATGGAATAAAATATGATTAATAATGGATTAAATAAATACATCATGAAATGTTGCAATCAAAAATATAATTTTTTATTTAATAATAAAATTAATAACAAAAACAAACACAATTAATAATAACATTATTTTATTACATTTAAAAAAATGAAACTAACATTAAAAAATTTTACTAAATTTATTAAATATCAATAAAAATAAAAAATAAATATATTTATTTATGCCCAGCCCCACATTTAATTTTATGTATTGATCAGAACTTTTCAAGATATATTTAATTATTTCATTATATATAAATTTATACACTTGCTGCAGCACCCCCAGATCATCACCGATCCTCCACCAAATTTCACAGTGGGTGCGAGACACTGTGGACTGAAGGTCTCTCCAGATCTCCGTCTAACCATTAGACGACCAGGTGCAGGATCGGTGATGATCTGGGGGTGCTTCAGCAAGGCTGGAATCAGGCAGATTCATCTTTGTGAAGGACGCATGAATCAATCCACATACAAGATTATCCTGGAAGAAAACCTGCTTCCTTCTGCTCTAACAATGTTCCCCAACTCCGAGGATTGGTTTTTCCAGCAGGACAATGCTCCATGCCACACTGCCAGGTCAATCAATGTGTGGATGGAGGACCACCAGATCAAGACCCTGTCATGGCCAGCCCAATCTCCAGACCTGAACCCCACTGAAAACTTCTGGAATGTGATCAAGAGGAAGATGGATGGCCACAAGCCATCAAACAAATCCGAGCTGCTTGAATTTTTGCACCAAGAGTGACATAAAGTCACCCGACAGCAATGTGAAAGACTGGTAGAGAGCATGCCAAGACGCATGAAAGCTGTGATTGAAAATCAGGGTTATTCCACCAAATATTGATTTCTGAACTCTAAGTTAAAACATTAGTATTGTGTTGTTTAAAAATGAATATGAACTTGTTTTCTCTGCATTATTCGAGGTCTGAAAACACTGCATCTTTTTTGTTATTTTGACCAGATGTCATTTTCTGCAAATAAATGCTCTAAATGACAATATTTTTATTTGGAATTTGGGAGAAATGTTGTCAGTACTTTATAGAACAAAAATGTTCATTTTACTCAAACACATACCTATAAATAGTAAATCCAGAGAAATGGGTAATTTTGCAGTGGTCAATAAATTTTTCCAGATCATATCATGATCATATCAGATCATCATTCTAATCTAATGCATCGCAATCTAAACTGTAGGCTATAATTTCCTGCATTAAATAGAACTGAACTTTTAACGACCAGTATTTGGAAATATTTTAACATTGAAAATATAATTTTTCATGTCATTCTATCCCTGTGCAATCTGTAAGTTGTTAAAGCCTTAAAGGAAATCATATAGCCCTATTATGTGAATCCAAGTTACAGTGGCATGCAAAAGTTTGGGCACCCCAAGAGATTTGAGCTCTCAGATAACTTTTACCAAGGTCTCAGATCTTAATTAGCTTGTTAGGGCTATGGCTTGTTCACAATCATCGTTTGGAAAGGCCAGGTGATGCATATTTCAAAGCTTTATACATACTCTGACTCCTCAAATCTTGTCCCAACAATCAGCAGCCATGGGCTCCTCTAAGCAGCTGCCTTGCCCTCTGAAAATTAAAATAATTGATGCCCACAAAGCAGGAGAAAACTATAAGAAGATAGCAAAGATTTTTCAGGTAGCCGTTTCCTCAGTTCATAATGTAATTAAGAAATGGCAGTTAACAGGAACGGTGGAGTTCAAGTTGAGGTCTGGAAGACCAAGAAAACTTTCAGAGAGAACTCCTCGTATGATTGCTAGAAAGGCAAATCAAAACCCCTGTTTGACTGCAAAAGACCTTAAGGAAGATTTAGCAGACTCTGGAATAGTGGTGCACTGTTCAACTGTGCAGCAACACCTGCATAAATATGACCTTCATGGAAGAGTCATGAGAAGAAAACCTTTCCTGCATCCTCACCACAAATTTCAGCATCAGAAGTTTGCAAATGAACATCTAAACAAGCCTGATGCATTTTGGAAACAAGTCCTGTGGACTGATGAAGTTAAAATATAACTTTTTGGCCGCAATGAGCAAAGGTATGTTTGGAGAAAAAAGGGTGCAGAATTTCATGAAAATAACACCTCTCTAACTGTTAAGCGCGGGGGTGGATCGATCATGCTTTGGGCTTGTGATGATGCCAGTGGCACAGGGGAACATTTCACTGGTAGAGGAAAGAATGGATTAAATTAAATACCAGCAAATTCTGGAAGCAAACATCACGCCATCTGTAAAAAAGCTGAAGATGAAAAGAGGATTGCTTCTACAACAGGATAATGATCCTAAACACACCCCCAAATCCACAATGGACTACCTCAAGAGGAGCAAGCTGAAGGTTTTGCCATGGCCCTCACAGATCCACGACCTAAACATCATCGAAAATCTGTGGATAGACCTCAAAAGAGCATTGCATGCAAGACGGCCCAAGAATCTCACAGAACTAGAAGCCTTTTGCAAGGAAGAATGGGCAAAAATCTTCCAAACAAAAATTGAAAGACACTTAGCTGAGTTCTGAATGAATTGTGGTATGGACAACAAAGGGTCTGAGACCACATCAATGCAAAAAGGACCGAAAATGAAACTGGGTCCTCTTTTTCAAGGGGCAGTGGTAGCTCAGCAGTTAAGACTCTGGGTTACTGATCAGAAGGTTGGGGGTTCAAGCCCCAGCACTGCCAAGATGCCACTGTTGGGCCCTTGAGCAAGGCCCTTGACCCTATCTGCTCCAGGGGCACCATATCATGGCTGACCCTGCACTCTGACCCCAGCCTAGCTGGGATATGTGAAAAAGAAGAATTTCACTGTATATGTGCAAAATGTGTGATAAAGAAAATTATTGAAGATTAAATTAAAATTTTAAGTCCACTGTGAGCACCAAAAGCACTGTGGTCATTTGCAGCTGGATCCCTTTTTGGTTCACTTTAACTGAACTGAATATATATATATATGAATATATATATATATATATATTAGTCTATTGTGTATTTCTATATATACTTTTGCACTGGTTTTGTCAGTACTTCTGTCACCAAGACAATGTCCTTGTATGTGTAAGCATACTTGGCAATAAAGCTCATTCTGATTCTGACTTTAAACAGCAGAGAAACTATCAGGTCGCGCAGTAACCGAGACACACCAGCAGATGGCGACAAAACACTCTCATCACAAAACACATAGTGGTGTTTTGCTCCCTCCTTTTCCTCCAAAGACACACGAACGGGAGTAACACCGGCAGTATTAACTGTTATCACACTGTCACCGGAGGAGACACATCAGATAAAGCCATAATAAACAGGTATAACGGGGGAAAACAGCGGAATCCGGTATGTAGCGCTGTTACACTCTTAAATGGGATTATATTTATTCCTTGCACGATATTTTTTGTGTGTGCATTATTGTTAATATTTGCGGTGTTGCATAAGCGAAGGCAGTCCATATAGAAAAAAATTAAATAAAACTATAACAGCTGAACGGATACTGTATATAAGGTAAAATATATACTGCAGGCCCTAGGCTAGTAATATATATATATATATATATATATATATATATATATATATATATATATATATATAGAAATAACGGAACTGCTGTCTGTACAGCGGATCATATATAATGTGATGCGGCGGATCTTTTCCCGTTATGTGGTAAGACATGATTCCCCATCGCGGCGTGACGCAAGAACGCGTCTGAAAAGCAAAGGGTCACAGCTATCGCACATGAAAGACTACCGGCAAAGGTTATGCACGAGTTTTTCTCGACGCGACAAAACTAAAACGCTTTCTAGGAAGCATTCTGGCATGTCTTGCAGCAAATTTACAGCTTTGTTGATTATAACGCGAGCGCAGTTTGTACGCGTCGTGCGCGTGCAGTGTAACATCTGTTCTTCACGCAAACATCTGTGTTTCATCATTCAGCGGTACGCGTTTTCTTTCACTGCTTCTGGTTGTTTTTTCCCCCTTTGCTCCATATTGGTCATATGGAGAGATTTAGACTGGCAACGCTCTGATCATCGCAGGATTAAACGGGCCCACGGACGCGGCTGCGAAGCCCCTCCACCCGTGCAATCTGCCCCCAGAGGCAGCATTAATACATACTGTATGTGGGTACAGGTATGCCAGGACGCAGCGGATCACCAACATCAGGTCGCGTCGACGTGCGCGCACTCGTGTGTCGTGCGCGCTCTTGAGAGATTGAATAGAACTGG
The DNA here is from genome assembly GCF_019703515.2 of Myxocyprinus asiaticus. Lineage (NCBI taxonomy): Eukaryota > Metazoa > Chordata > Actinopteri > Cypriniformes > Catostomidae > Myxocyprinus > Myxocyprinus asiaticus. The sequence continues at coordinate 26,416,145 of NC_059391.1, forward strand.
ATTCTCTGCAGCAGAATTATGTCAGCAGACTCCATCAACGACCTCGTGTTCAGATATTGTGAACATTTCTTTTTCTTCTGCATACTTTGACAGTTCACTGATAAAATAAATCATCATTAGTGTACTGTGTCCTTGGACTAGCAAAGTTACTTAAAGGAGTAGTTCACCCAAAAATTTAAATTCTGTCATTTACTCACCCTCATGCCATCCCAGATGTGACTTCCTTTAGTCTGCTGAACACAAACAAAGATTTTTAGAAGAATACTTTAGCTCTGTTGGTCCATACAATGCAAGTGAATGGTGACCAGAAATTTGAAGCTCAGAAAAACACATAAAGGCAGCATAAATGTAATCCACACGACTCCAGTGGTTAAATCTGCATCTTCAGAAGTGATATGATAAGTGTGGGTGAGAAACAGATCAATATTTAAGTCCTTTTTTACTATAAATCTCCACTTTCACATTCTTCTTGTGTTTTTGGCGATTCACATTCTTCATGCATATCGCCATCTACAGGGGAGGGAGGAGAATTTATAATAAAAAAGAACTTCAATTTTGATCTGTTTCTCACCCACATCTATCACATCGCTTCTGAAGATAGATTTAACCACTCGAGTCATATGGATTACTTTTATGCTGCTTTTATGTGCGTTTTGGAGCTTAAAAATGTTGGCACCCATTCACTTACATTGTATGGACCTACAGAGCTGAGATATTCTTCTAAAAATCTTCGTTTGTGTTCAGCAGATGAAAGAAAGTCACATCTGGAATGGGATAAGAGTGAGAAAATTATGTGAATTTTCATTTTTGCGTGAACTATCCCTTAAAGTAGAAAAGAATACCTTGTAGATTACGTTTTCTTGTAGATTTTCGACAGTTACTGCTGTATGAAGATTTCCATGCCGATCCACTGAAAAATAAAATACAATACAATCAGATAAGATAAAATAAAACATTTAAACATACTTGCTGTATGTGCATAGACACTTGACATATTGTATGAATCATTTGATGGATTAATTAAACTCAAACTCTAAACTCTAATGTTGCCATTAAAAATCAAGTTGTCTTAATTAAACATTACTTGGAAATATCAGTTTTGGGCTCATAACTCAAATATCTAAGTTCCTTGAACATATTTATCTTAAAAATCTATGGACTTAAGATTTTAAGTGATAATAACTCAAAAAATTGAGGACAAAATTGAGGCTATGGAGAATACTCATGCGCTATTTAATATGTTTCCTTGGTCAAAGGGAACAAATGGGGGTGTCTAAACAGTTTTAGCTGTTTTGTAGTATTATTCATGTTGCTTAGTTGCAAATAGTTGTTTCGTGTGATGTCACCATTAGGGTTATCTGTGTCCCCTTTAGTCAAGTTGGACCCTGTTTGTACTATTTCAGATTTCCTTGTGCATGTGCAACTGAAGTACAGGAATATATTCATTTCTGTGGATAATTTAGTTTATATAATGACTGATTAGAATCAGTTACAATCTTTATTTGAGCTGTGTCGTTGTATGATCTAAGTTTGAGAGAGTGAAACGGCACACTGTCTTTCTGCACACACACACACACACACACAAACACACACACACACGTTGGTGCGGCTATCCTTATGAGGACTCTCCATAGACATAATGATTTTTATACTGTACAAACTATAGATTCTATCCCCTAACCCTACCCTAAACCTAACCCTCACAAAACACTTTCTGCATTTGCATTTTTACATATTCAATAAAACATCGTTTAGTATACATATATATATATATATATATATATATATATATATATATATATATATATATATATATATTCATTTATTTATTTTTCTCCCCTTTTCTCCCCAATTTGGCATGCGCAATTCCCAATGTGCTCTAAGACCTCGTGGTGGTGTAGTGACTCGCCTCATTCCGGGTGGCGGAGGACGAATCTCAGTTGCCTCCACATCTGAGACCGTCAATCCATGCATCTTATCACGTGCCTTGTTGAGCGTGTTACCATGGAGACATAGCGCATGTGGAGTCCTCACGCTATTCCCTGCGGCATCCACACACAATTTACCACACGCCCCACTGAGAGCAAGAACCACATTATAGCGACCACGAGGAGGTTACCCCATGTGACTCTGCCCTCCCTAGCAACTGGGCCAATTTGGCTGGAGTCACTCAGCATGCCCTGGATTCGAACTCAGGACTCCAGAAGTGGTAGTCAGCGTCAATACTCGCTGAACTACTCAGGCCCCACCATTTAGTATGTTTTTTAAGTGATATGAATTATGGGGACACAAGAAATGTCCTCATATACCACATTTATAGCATAATACCCTTGTAATTACCAGTTTGCAACCTAAAAAGTCATAGAGAGTCCTCGCCACTACCATCCACCCCAACGGAGCAGCCGCGGCCATCCGCTGGGGGACAGAGGAGTCCTGCCGCCTGGAAGCGGAGGAACGGCCGCCGACCGCAAGGGGAGGAGGTGCTCCTGGCTGACCGCCTGGAGCAGGAGAACCACTGCCAGGGGCGGGGGAGACCCTTCCTTCCACCGAAAACGCGGCGGGGCGTTCCGTCCGCCAGGGGCTGGAGGACTGCCTCCGATCCGCCCGGGGAGGCGTGGCTGTCATCCACCAGAGGGTGGAGGAGTGGCCGAGGACCAGGCTACAGCGTATCGGAGAACCGGCAAGTAAATTTTTTTCTCTTTCTCTCCTCTCTCTCTCCCGCTGCCGCTCTGTGTTGGCCTTTTCCCTCTCTTTTTAAATGGTTTTGTTAATTTGGCACGATCGCCGTTACGGCGTGTAGGTGCCACATTTTTTTTTGTTTCCCTCCCCTTGTTCCCTCCCCTGATCCAGGTAGACAGGGATGACCTGCCGGCAGACAGGGCGGAAGGCATGCCCCCCCCAGGGAAAGGGGGGGGGGTTGTACGTCATGCCGGGGGCTCCTCGGCCTGAGAGAATGGGGGAGGAATGTGGCAGGGTGGAGGGCGGGGCCGGGTCGTGATTCTACACACCCGGCTCCTAATCAGGCTGATTAGCCCGAGAGGGATAAAGGCCGACTGGAGACGGCAGTGCGACAGAGTTATGGACAGCTGTCCGACACCTGTGTGTGTGTTTGTCTTTTTGGTTCAGTTTATAATTAACTATTATTTATATTATCAAGCCGGTTCTCGCCTCCTCCTTTCCATTGATGTGTTACACTGGTGCCGAAACCCGGGAAGGAGGAGGGATGCGACGTAGTAGAGTCCTCGCCACTACCATCCACCCCAACGGAGCAGCCGCGGCCATCCGCCGGGGGACAGAGGAGTCCTGCCGCCTGGAAGCGGAGGAATGGCCGCCGACCGCAAGGGGAGGAGGTGCTCCTGGCTGACCGCCTGGAGCAGGAGAACCGCTGCCAGGGGTGGGGGAGACCCTTCCTTCCACCGAAAACGCGGCGGGGCGTTCCGTCCGCCAGGGGCTGGAGGACTGCCTCCGATCCACCCGGGGAGGTGTGGCTGTCATCCACCAGAGGGTGGAGGAGTGGCCGAGGACCAGGCTACAGCGTATCGGAGAACCGGCAAGTAAATTTTTTTCTCTTTCTCTCCTCTCTCTCTCCCGCTGCCGCTCTGTGTTGGCCTTTTCCCTCTCTTTTTAAATGTTTTTGTTAATTTGGCACGATCGCCGTTACGGCGTGTAGGTGCCAAATTTTTTTTTGTTTCCCTCCCCTTGTTCCCTCCCCTGATCCAGGTAGACAGGGATGACCTGCCGGCAGACAGGGCGGAAGGCATGCCCCCCCCAGGGAAAGGGGGGGGTTGTACGTCATGCCGGGGGCTCCTCGGCCTGAGAGAATGGGGGAGGAATGTGGCAGGGCGGAGGGCGGGGCCGGGTCGTGATTCTACACACCCGGCTCCTAATCAGGCTGATTAGCCTGAGAGGGATAAAGGCCGACTGGAGACGGCAGTGCGACAGAGAGAGAGTTACGGACAGCTGTCCGACACCTGTGTGTGTGTTTGTCTTTTTGGTTCAGTTTATAATTAAACTATTATTTATATTATCAAGCCGGTTTTCGCCTCCTCTTTCCATTGATGTGTTACAATTGGCTAAACAGTTAACCAGGAGACAACATGAGCTTATATACTGATCTGGATGAGCTGACCGGCTGATTTTGATTTCTCGCATCTTATAGTTCTTTAGACTCAATAAATCTGTTTTCATTAAGTCACTCATTACTGTCTGCCCATTTCGCCATTGATTCGTTCACTTGTGTAGCGTCAAGACTCTAAAACTACAGTAGTTCTTTCATTCTTTCTTTCTTTTTTCTTTCTAATGTCTGGAATAGTGATAGATTGATATACCTGTCAATATTTGGCTATTTTGAGAATATCACATCGGATGGTAACTGAGACAGTATGATTGACATGTAAACAAACAAACAAACAAACAATCACATTCACTTTTTTACATTAATTTCTTACAGTAAGTTAATGCATAAACTTATACTAAGTTTATGCATTACATTTCAGACAGTGTCACATTAAAAGGGTGTGGTTGAAGGCTTAGTGGTGTATATGTGGGATTATAATCCTGGGCAGAGGTGTTAAATTAAGGAGCACAGTTGGATTATTCTGGATTTGAAGCACAATACAACATTACCTCCTGTTTAGATCTGACACAGTCTCACACTGAAACCATGACAACAGGCCTGTGGAGAAAGAGAAGAGCTGAGCAACTGGACTCAGAATCACGTTACTATACCAACATTTGTGCAGAATGATTTTTTATACGTATCGCAGCAGGTTTCTGGTGAAATGAGCACTAGAGGTGCTACAACAGCAATTACTTTTATTCAATTTCACACAAATCACGAGTAAAGCGGTAGATTATCAATTCATAAACAGTGACCCCATTTACATGCACTTATAAAAAGGTTTATTCTGGGGGTTTTGCAGAAAGCGGCATTCTGAAATGTCATGTAAAGTAGAACACCGGTTTCCTTACGCCGTTTAAGGGATTAAGAGCAAGCAGTTGAACACACCTGGGTTTCTCCCGGAGAACAAGGCTTATTGTGGCCATGTAAATGCATAAGCAGCATTCTAATTGGTTTTTGAGGAGTGCCCATGTGCGTGAACAGACCGGATAACAAACGTCATAGGATGGAGCCCAACAACATGTCAACACAGCAGAAAGAATTCAGCATTTCTAGAAGTACAGTGGGAAAAGCACATACTGTACACTATAAACTGTACCCATTTATACACACCGGTGTAAAATATAGGCTGTCCCTCACATTCGTGTATATGCGCTTGTACATTGGGGAATCCCAGAGTTTTACATAAGAGGAAAACCCCACTATTGCAGCGCAATTCTGCTGCAAATTTTTAAGGAAACAAACACAGCAACTACAAAAAAAAAATTGCGTTGCTGTGGAGAAAGCCGCTTACTGACCGAGCCGCATGTATACAGGAGTAAAAAGAAAGCCGCGAACACAGCTCATGTAAACCCATACTCTGATTTCTAGCCTTAAGCAGCTGTCTCATAATAAATAGCTTCTGGTGTCCATGTAAACATAGTCAATTACTTTTTGCCCAATTTTTTGACTTCCAAACACTTTTACTTATAAGGCGATACATTTTAAGGTTTGCATTACATAACCAGCTACATTTACAAGCTTGTTCAAGTGCGATCAAATTGCATGGTAGATAAACTGATAGGGACCAGGGTACGAGTCCTGAAGAGCACACGAGTTGACACGTGAACGGAAAGTTTCATAGAAGCACCACAAAATGATGTGGTTGTTTTAGCAATTGTTTTTTATCTCACGTTTGCTTTTTCTGACACTATCGGTTAGGTTTAGGTTTAATGTTTAGGGAAGGGAGGTAAGTTTTGTTGATTTAAAACTCAGTAAAACTCATCTGTTTGGGAGAAAATTGAACTCGCTTTTAGCGCCACACAGTGGACATTTCACACTGGAATTGCCACAATACGTGTGATGAACAACGTAATACCATTTTGCAAAAATGTCGCCAGAGTCACATAATTTCCATGAGATCAGGCTGGAGATGAGGGAGGCACAGAAAAGTCGACGGAAGTGATAGATATAATGTTTAAGGGGCCCAGAGTTCCATTAAACTTCAATGGCTAAACACATTTGGAGTCAGTACACACACTTTAGATCTGTTATCAGGGTCAGAGAATGAAGGGTGGGGTTTGGTCAAAGGTATTCAGGAAAACAACATACAGAGTATTTTTACTGGATTTTGGATTCAGGTGTGGTGAAAGAACAACTGGAACAAACCAGGTCATACCAGCTTAAAGGAGCTATTAGCAGTTTTATTTTTTTGTGGTATAGCACACAGAAAATGTGTGCAACCTTACAGATACCACTGAAATAGGTGTCCTGAGAAATCACACCTGTGACAGCCGTAGGCTCTGTAAAAAGGGACGCCATTGTTTAGCCAATCACAAGGCTTTGAGGAGATCTCTGCCTGTCAGTCATTTTTGCATATTCGGCTTTGCGGACATGTCTTTGGTGGGCAGGAGTTTTGAGAGAGGGGTGGTCTTATTCAGTGGCTAAGTCTAGTGAAAGTTAGCAGAATGGCTAACATCACTTAGAGCACCTTTAAAATGGTCCAACTGCTGTTTGGAACATGGTAGTTGGTGTATTGCTTGTCCAAGTTGGAATGGAATACCATGTAACTAGCTTGACCAAGATGGTCTAACAGGTCAAAACCAGTACTACCAGATGTTAGACCAGCTGATAAAGCATTTAGACTTGCTTGGACCAGCTACAAACCAGCCAGCTACCATCAGAAGCTGGTTTCAGCTGGATTTTCCAGCTGGGTTTGTGCCTCCTTTGCTGATAAGTGTTCTTGCCCGTACCAGCTGCTTGTGTTCTCAGGTCGGCTTCACCTACTTTTCTCTCCTCCTCCTCTCTCTCTATCATTCCCTCCCTCTATATTCTACCTTCCTCCCACCCAGCTGTCTTTCATTAGATCTCCCTATCTTCTTTTACTCCTCCTCCTCTCCTTATCTTCCTGTTCAGTCTCTCTACATCCCTGCATTAAGCTGAAGAGCAACATGTTAATCAGTACAATTTACTGTGTATTTTGGCCTGTGTGTATATGTTTACCTTGCAAAAAATTACTATGGTGAAATCTAAAATGTTTCTTGGTACCATGTTAAAGGGTTAGTTCACCCAAAAATGAAAATTCTCTCATCATTTACTCACCCTCATGCCATCCCAGATGTGTATGACTTTCTTTTTTCTGCAGAACACAAGCGAAGATTTTTAGAAGAATATCTCAGCTCTGTAGGTCCATACAACACAAGTGAATGGGTGCCAAAATTGTGAAGCTCCAAAGTCCACACAAGGGCAACATAAAAGTACTCCAGACAACTTTGGTGGTTAAATCCATATCTTCTGAAGCAATATGATAGGTGTGGGTGAGAAATGAAAGCGAGCTGCTAGAGCCAAGTGTCATGAGTTTCATCCGCTCACATTGAACACAATCAGTCTCAGTGAGCACTGTTAGTAAAACAGTGCTCAAGCTCGTCAGACAGAGGGATGTAACACTCAAACAATGGAAAACACTAAAGAAACACTGCTGTCTTTACAAAGACGTGCTTTCAGCATTTTAGTTTTCTTCAGTACACTATTTTATGAGTGCGATGTAAACACTGCAAACCCATTGGAGTTTTTGAAGGGGTGCTTTTTTTTTGCAAGAACACTTTAGGGAGAAGAACAGAACTCATCCTTGATGATCGGGTGCAGATCAACAGCGAAGCGTTGGTTAAGGGTTTCAGAGCATGTGAGATGTCTATGCTACCCTGGAAAAGGAAAATCCTGATGGTGTGACATTGGGCTCCAGCTTATATAATCATGATGACATCAGGGCTAAGCTTCACCAGCCAATCAAATTAGTGTGATGGTACAGGGTTTCAAAGTCAACGCCCCCTGAAAGGTGCTCCCGTAAAGTCAGCTTCTGACGCAGTGTCGAAGTTACCTGATTGAAAATTAAGCATATTTTTTTGGACATGGTACTATGGTAATACCATTTATTTAAATAGTTAAAGTACATGGATATACCATGTTTTTTTATTTTTTATTTATTTAATTTTTTTTTGAGATGGAACAATTGGTAATACTGTTTTTTAAAGATGTGATACTATGCTAAGCCTATGTTTTTTGTTATGGTAATTTTATGTTTTTTGGACATTGGTACCATGGTAAAACCATATTTTTTGTACATGGTGCTATGGTAATAAATTTGTTTACATTGGTACAGTACCATGGTAAGACCATGTTTATTTATTTATTTATTTTTGGAGGTGGTACCATTGGTAATACCATGGTTTGGACATTGATACATTGGTAACAAACCTCTTGGGCCAAACCTACTTAAGTGGGCGATGAAGTTGCATTCAAATATCTGTGTCATTAAAGCGGATGTGATATTATTCCGTTAGCTAGCTATAAACATGTCAGCAGTTTAACTTTAAATAACTTGCTCAGCAACCACTAAGCAACCACTAGCGGTGATGACCTGCAAACTTCTGGCAAACATTTGCGGCAAATCACAAGCTCATTTGCATGTGAAAATATAGAGCGGCAAATTTGTGGCAAGATCGCAGCTAGTTTGCCAGAACTCTATGTATTGCACGTATAGCATGCATTGCAAGAAGCATCTGCGTTCACGTACTTGCGTAGAGCACAGTATGTTTCGGGCTACACTACTCACTGTGAGTCAGCACTGACGTGTGTGTATTAGCATAACATTTAACATTCATTAGTCATTAGTAAAACTGCCTGAATTGCATTCACACACGTGTGTGTGTGCATGTGAGCGTGTTTGATATCTTCTGCAACCGATGCTGAAATATCTGGCACTCATTAATAGGATGTTCTGGTGCTATCTTGAGTCTGTTTCCATGACAACAATCTCAATAAACTCTGTTATGTAGAAATACATTCTCAAAGATAAAATGGTGTGAAGTGACTTGCCAATGTCGGATGAATAGGAAGCTCAGTGCAGCACTACGACTAGATTTCAGTAGAGTTTGGCGTTAACATGTTGCAAATTGAGAGCTGATGTTTGCAATTTTTAAAATACTTTCCATCTCAGCTTAATATGCAGAGACAACTATAAGTAAGCTATTCATTCTGTAGAACGATTTCCCTGAAAAGTGTAAACGCCATGGCCAAGTGGTGCTTTCAAAACACTGCGCTGGTTGTTTGTGCGTCGTTTTGCTCCTCGAGATTCAAAATCAATATTCAATTACGCATTGTGTCATGTTGGACATACAGATGAAGAATGTAGCTCAGTGACGTAAAAACCTGCAGCAGCTTGATTGTAACTGCATGTAAACGTACAGATTGTGTGGTGTAATCAATTTAAATCATGCACAGCGGGTGAGTGTGTTACTTCAAAGGTTTAAATGAGGATCAGATATCATCTGGTTCAAAGTGCACTGACGCGATTAAACTCACACACACACATTCCCAGATGTATGCTGGGTAGCAGTTCAAGGTTTACTTCAGTAAAACTGCTCATTCATTCTTTGTTTTCTCATCAATGGCTTCTCGTCTTTAAAGTGAGTCGGCTGATTGGTCCTTCTCTTTCCAGGTGTGGAGATAATTAGTTAGTGTGCGATTACCTGTATGTGTTGATGGTCGAAGGACATTTCTGTCCGGTAGGATATTATACATATTTTGTGCTGAATCTAAGACAGACAATCTTGTACTCAAGCTTAGTGCTTGACGTTCAGAATAATCTAGATTCTACAGAATGCTGTGTCTTTTCTGACTATCACAAGACCAAACCACTATTAACATGCAAACTAAATTTTTTCAGCCTTTTCTGTTCCTCTATAGATTGAAACTGAAAGCTGAAATTTTATAATGGTCTCCCTGAAGAACACTGTTTTGCTCTGAGATTGCTTCTTCATAGCTCACAAGTTTGAATGGAATTGTCAGTTACTGTATCTTCATCTCAGATGTTTCTTCAAAATACAAATAGACACAAATGAGACGGTTGTTGAGTGTTGAGCTATTACATTAAAGTTGATAGGATAGGGGGCCTGGGTAGCTCAGCGAGTATTGATGCTGACTATCACCCCTGGAGTGCTGAGTGACTCCGGCCAGGTCTCCTAAGCAAACAAATTGGCCCGGTTGCTAGGGAGGGTAGAGTCACACGGGGTACCCTCCTCGTGGTCGCTATTATGTGTGGTTCTCGCTCTCTGTGGGGCGCGTGGTGATTTGTGCGTGGATGCTGCGGAGAATAGCATGGGCCTCCACACGCGCTATGTCTCCACGGTAACGCGCTCAACAAGCCACGTGATAAAATGCGCGGATTGACGGTCTCAGACACGGAGGCAACTGAGATTCGTCCTCCGCCACCCGGATTGAGGCGAGTCACTACGCCACCATGAGGACTTAGAGCGCATTGGGAATTGGGCATTCCAGATTGGGGAGAAAAGGGGAGAAAAAAACAAAAACAAAAAAAAGTTAGAAGAATTTGATGAGAAATGTTTGAGTTTATATTAATCTGGCACAGTTTCAGTTGGGTTGTCATTGTTGCTCGACCTTATTCATGTCACCGAGGCCTTGTGCAAGACACTAAATATCCGTGATTTAGTGTTAACAGATAGCAGGAACATTGTGCCAGTCAAAACAGGCCTGATATTCCCTCTGTTAGAGAGATAGATGGACAGAGGTCAGGTTGATGGAAAAACAGCAGGATGGAAGTGGAAAAAACAAGAGTTGTGCAGTGATAAGAAAATGAAAATAAAGGTCAACTTGGAGCAGCATGTATTTCCATGCTGGTCCAGACTGGTTAATACTGGTTTGGCAGTGGTCTACCTGGTGGACTAGCCATGTTGTTATTCAGGAAGGTTAAGGTTTAACTGGTTAAGCTAGTTAAGAAGCCCGGTGGGGACACCAGCATCCCAAAACACAACTTAGAGGCCGTTCATACGAAACGCGCTAAAAGAAGCTAGAAGAAGCGCAGCAAATAGAACAGAACACAGGATTCTTGAGATGCAGTTTTTAAGAGTTAAGTTCTTTGTAACCAGACACGGCCTTTTAAAAGCTTTGCGCTCATGCGTGAGACGCTGAAAAACCAGTGAGACACTGTTTAACCACGCAACGGTCAAAGGTGAAAAATTCAACGCTGATTAGTTTGCAAAATCAGGGCTGCATCTTCAAAAATAATGACGGTTTCCAAACATAAACAAGTCCATAGAAGCTGTTCAAGATCACAAATTAATTGTACCCATAATCTTGACATAATAATCTCGACAAAACAGCAAAGAAAAATAACTGTAATGCATGGCTTCTAGACTACTATTATTAAATGGCTGGCACAAACATGATGCCACAATTAGCTTAAATATTTGATATTTATACTGTAAGTATACAGTAAATAATCCTTCTTTTAGTAAGTAAACTGAAAAAAATAAATGATGGACGTCCGGAGTATATACATATGTATAATATTATAAATATTATGATTTGGGATGCACTATTTCTAATCTCACATACTATTTTGAATGGATAGTTGGCGAATTGGCAAGCCCATGTTCTACAATTCTCTTTCTCAATTTCAGTTTCAACATTTTAGCATTTTTGCTAGCATGACAAAAACATTTTCAGCAGAAAAAGTCTATTTTCAGCCTCTTACAAGAAGAAGCAAAAGAGGAAACCAGTGAACAATTGCTGATTTATAGGCTGAAACAGTGCAGAGATTTCCAGTCAGCAGAAATCAGGAGAGGAAAAGAAGAAGGAAGAGAGGGTGGAGACAAAGCAAGAAAGAGATGTCGTGATTGGCTGAATGGAGGGGAGGAATGAGGGAGGAGGAGGGAGAGAGAGAAAGTGTGTAACTGTCTTCAAGTCGTTCAAATTCCAAATATGATTAGTCTTATTTTCCACACGAACACCTTGTGACATTTTCTATCTCACTTTCTGTCTCTCTCTCGTCTTCTTTTAAACTTCATTCCATTTCAATATGTTTAGTAGTAAAGGTTCATTCATTCATTCATTCATTCATTTCAGGTAAAATGATCATTACAGCTGCTTTTACACTTTCAGTCATGAATACAGTTTACAAGTGGGGTCCAAAAGTCTGAGACCAAAAAAAGTTATGATGTAGAAATATGTAAGATTATGCATTATTTCTAGCTCGCAAAGCAAATTTGACATTGATTGTTAACATGGTAACATTCTCAAATCATGCTGGTTAACATGATCATCAGGTTTTGCACAAATTTGTGGAGTCCATGCCAACTCGAGTGCATTCTTTAAAAAACAGGGACATATTCACATCATCATTTACATGAGGAAAAAATCAAGTCTTGTCCCACATTTTATTCAGTCAAATATCCCATTTCAATCAGAAATACATCAGGTTATGAAAATAAAATGTGTTGCGAATATGCTTGGGATCGATGCCTTTTTCATGCATCGATAATCAGAAAATATTCCCTATGATTATCAAACTATATCTGCGTTTTTTCAGATATAAATAGGCCTAATTGTTGCACAATAGTTTGTCTCTTTACACATATTTCTCAACACAACTTTGGTAAAGTGTGAGCGTTGCACACTGGACGCATCTGCTGGACGAAATGGCACATTCTAAAATTCTAAACAATTATTTGCGATGAAGGTATGCACACCGCCGCCATTTGGCATCTGTCGGTGGAACCCAGCTACGACTGGAGGCTGCTCAAAATTCACACAGTTGTCCATTAAATTCGACCCAAATCATTATCAAAGGACATAGATTATTTACTCTAGCCATCACTGGATGATAAAGTGTGTCTATGTATCTTTCTGTGACGAGGAGGTTAGTCGCAGCCGCAGCCCCCTCGTGTGTGATCAGGCTCCAAAATGCCTGCCGATCTTCCGCATGGGCCTGGAGCAGGAGTTGAAAACGCTGCTCCTGCTCCAGCCGCAGCTCGACGAGGGCCTGGTGTTGATTCCGTTGGATGCCAGCGAGGGTCTGGATCACTTCGGCCAGTGGTGAAGACTCCATAAAAGACGTAACTCCTTCCACGGGTTTCCAGGTTTCAGCACCACTATAACAGGTAAAGGTAGGGGAGGGAAGAGGCGGGAACTGGCTGAACAGTCAACATAAAGTTTAATGGACAACATAAACTTAAACCAACATAAAACATAAGGACACGCACAGCATGGCCGCATGCGTCTCTCTCTCTCCCTCTTGAACCGGCCTCTCCGGCTGCCCCTTATCTCTCTCTCCTGCAGATCAGCTGATTCAGCGGCGGCCATGCTCCATCACGGCCTGGCCACGCCCTCCTCCTCATCATACTTTCATATAGCCTCCACAATGTATTTTCAGTTTTTGTGGTGTGATAGCTTGAATTAAACCTACTCAAGGCTACATGCAAAGAAATTGCATAACAAGCATTGCCATTTCTATTCATTTGCGCATTTACACCAGTTTCATACACTAACCTGCAAACTCATCAACGACTGGCTTCAGTATTAAGTACTGAAAATGTAATATAATCCCCTTGTGCTCTCCCAAAGCTATTTCACCTACATTACACTACATAAACTGGAAGGCCAACTGACAGTGAATAGGAAAGCACACGAATTAGGCTTTTAATTTAAATGTTGGCTAATGTTGATATATCAATGCCACAAAGACGTATCGAGTAAATATCGTGCTGATCAATAATCACTGTTTCGATATTTTATGACATACCTAGTTGCAAATGCCGTTTCATGTTGACTTTAAAACAGAATTAAGTCCAATTCTACAGTAAATCATAGTCTGGTTCCGGAAGAAAAATCCCATTCATTTTTTCCATAGGGGAATTCATTATTAATGACAATTCATGAACCTGTAAAGACAGACCTACCGAGAGCTCCGAGGTTGTTAATCAATGGTATATGTTTCTGTTGAAGCCACCAGTTAGCATTATTTCATCTTCATTTAAAAAAAAAAAAATCATGTTTAATAGCGGAATATCTAGTGAAGATCTACACTACCCATGATCCTGAAGAGACAGGTCCACCAATCAGAGAATCACAGCGATTAAAGCTCAGCAAAAGAGCTCTGCAGTGACCGCCAACTCCCATGATGCAATCAAGTCGCTCTCCCTACACTCTTAAACTACTTATTTATTTGAAAATATCTGAATATTTTGCACTACAATTAAAATATATTGTTTCTATACTTATAATCAACAACTTTAAATCAATAGTTTAATATATTTCCATCTTTTTTTATTTGATTATGTCATTCGCAATGCTTCATGGGATTGTAGTTCATTACAGAGGTTAAGTACACAGTCTTGTACATTTGTCTTTTTGTCTGCTCAAATCAAAGTTTGTAATGTTGTTATTCACCTCAGAGGTGGTTGGTTTGGTTCATGGCTTAGAACTCTTTTATGAAGAGTTTTATGAAGTCTCTACAGAAAAAAAACTACGGCAAAAAGACTTCCAGAACCAGTATGGCTGAAAAAGTGTGCGGGCACTGTTGCGCTATATTATGTGATTGTTTAAATTACTTCCAGTGGAGCACAACATGTAAAAAACCAACTTATTCTAACAAAAAGACATCTTAGGTAGTTTCATTAGCTGTGCATTGTGTGTGAGGGGTGTTAGATAAAGTAAGATTTTTGAGTTCCTCTGCAATGGGCAAACTGCAATAAGAATAAAAATAACAGATAGAAATATCGAATGAAAGGAACAGACTGGGAGAGCGAATGAACTATAAGGAGTAAAACAAGGGATGCTCTTCAGTGTGAAGAATTTCTGCAGTCAAATATCGAGATTTGACACCTGACTCATAAAAGACACTGACTGCACTGCTCACAGTTCACAATCAGTCTCTCTTTCTCTCTCTGTCTTTCAGATATCTAGCAGAGACAGGTGAATGAACTGATCGCAAATCCATATCTGCAAAGACGTTCACTCTAACGCCTTAAACATACACACACAAGCACACACTCTGAAGACGATCAGGGACTCAGATAAATGGCTGACAAACAGATCAGGTGAGTTTGCCACTTGTTTTTAAAATAACAATTCCGAATACACCCACCGACTTTCATTGGTCGGAAAACAGATAGTCTTGTCCCAAACTAATGCCGTTGGTTGAGTCATTGTCGCTGTGTTCAGGCTTGACGGGCCGTTCAAACATACGTAGCAATGTTTTGATAGTGCCACAGAGACATAGTGTTTCTTTTCGGGGGAAATCTTTATTTTCCCTTTGATGTCTCCCTGTTTCTCATTTCCTCTCAATCTTTGCTCCAGTTTGCCTGCAAAGCTTATAAACGGTGGTGTGGCCGGACTGATTGGCGTTACCTGTGTGTTTCCAATTGACTTGGCCAAGACTCGCCTTCAAAACCAGCAGAATGGATCCCGCCTCTATACCAGCATGTGAGTGTCAAATTCAGATCTCATTACAGTTTTCATGTTGTGATTGTGCATTATATAATTGTGTGTATGTTTGTGCATTCTGCAGGTCAGACTGCCTTATTAAGACCATTCGGTCGGAAGGATACTTTGGGATGTACAGAGGTATGTGATTTTTTTCAAAGCAACCTGGTCTCGTAGTGAAAACGTAACTCTATATACATTTTTGCAAGACATGTTATACGTGTCTCCAGATACAATTCCCTGCAGTTTCCAGGAGAAATTAACACTAGAGGCACTACAACAACTGTGTGTTTTATTCACTTTCACTCAAATCATGACTTTAATGGCTGATAATGACTATAAATACTTATTTTACTCTCTATTACTTAGACCCTGCTATTTTATGATATCGACACACTTTTACTAAAAAAGATACATTTTAATGCTTGTATTACAGACCCACCTACATATGTTCACCTATTCCAGAATGAACAGCTTGCATGGTAGCTCACTTGATAGAGCTTTGGACTTCATGTCAGAGGACCACAGTTCAAGTCTAGCCATGAACTCAAGCTAAAATGTGACACAACAGAGTCATAGAATTGGCACAGCATGAGGTGGTTGCATCAGAAAATGTGATTTTTGATTTGGTTAGGATGTCGTTTTTAAAAGTCTCGTTTTTATTTTAAAACACTATTGGTTAGGTTCAGGCTAAATTTTTAGATTAAACATCCATCTATAATTGACCCTAAAACCTCATCTAAACACACTATTTTACTCGCTTTTGGCGCCCCCAGCTGGACATTTCACTGAATAACTGCAGCCAAACGCGTTATACATCTCGTACATTTTGAATTGCAAAATGTTGTCATGTTCACGTACATTTCATCAGATCAGGCTGGTTATTAGTGGTGTTTGCAAAGGCCATACCATAGAGCTGCATACATGAACTCTGAGATTGTTTTAAGAATAAATGTTGTGGTACATCGGCAGTAAAAGGTGTTTACACTATCCAAGCGGCTGGTGAGGTGAATTCTGACAATAAGAATCTGGTGCTCAACATGAATTTATTACACTGCTCTCTGGAATACTTGATTCTGATTGGTCAATGGCACCATCTAGTGGTCTGATATTTCTGAGTAACAACCGCACATTCATGTATCAGACTGCTCATCCGAGTATTAAAACGTATCAGACCGCTCATCCAGTATTGCGAATCATCTTTCCTGCTTGTCGGATCACAGTGCGATCTCTACAAGTAAGCTCAAATCAATGTTTCATGCCCATTTGTTTATTTATTTGGCAAGTAGTCTTGTAATACCGTAGGCTGGAGAATGAGTAGTCAGATGGTAATTTTTACAAAATAAACACCAACAGAACTCCGGCGCAAACCGGAGATGGATTTCAGCACTTCAGCGATTTATTTCTTCTCACATAATTACATAATTTCAACGCAAATCAATATTTTATGTTCATGTATTAATATATGGAGAGTGGTGATGGCATAGTGGGCTAAAGCATAGAACTGGTATTCAGAAGTTTGACGGTTCGATCCCCACAGCCACCACCATTGTGTCCTTGAGCAAGGCTCTTAACTCCAGGTTGCTCCGGGGGGATTGTCCCTGTAATAAGTGCACTGTAAGTCGCTTTGGATAAAAGCGTCTGCCAAATGCATGAATGTAAAAATGTAAATGTATATATTGTTATCGCAATATAAACCCCTTTGGGAAGATACAATACTCCTCCGCTTCGCGTCAGGACACCCTGCCGGGTCTTAATTTGTGATAACAAACGGCTGAGTGTACATTATCCCTTTCATATGAGATTGTTGCATTGCACCTGCCACATCTACCAGCAAACAGAACAGCTTTCATCTAAAGTCATAATCAAACAGGAAAGGTTTGTTTGTGTAGACGAAATTGAAAATGTACCATTCTTTTCTCTTCTTTTCATTCTCTCTCTCTCTCAGGTGCTGCAGTGAATTTAACTCTCGTCACTCCAGAAAAAGCCATCAAGTTGGCGGCAAATGATTTTTTCAGGTTTCACCTCTCTAAGGACGGGTGAGAAACATAAACAAACACATATGAGCAAACATGCAGCACATGTACAAATCACTATAAACATGGTGACTAGCCCTTTTAGGTGACTGTGCAGTTCACACACACTGACACATCGTCTGGACTGATACACTGGTTGGTTTCATTCCCGGCCTTGAACACTTCCACACACACTCACTCACACACACACACACACACACACACAAAGCTCGACATTTCTCATTTCTCTGTGAAATATGTCAGGTTACAGTGACATTCTGTAAAATGCATTAAATTATTTATTTATCAGTCTGTAAATGTATTTATTTGGCTTACTCTTTCCATTAATGTTCATGTTAAACTTAAAGGGACAGTTCACCCAAAAATGAAAATTCTCTCATCATTTACTCACCCTAATGCCATCCCAGATGTGTGTTACTTTCTCACTTCTGCAGAACACAAATTAAGATTTTTTTAAAAATATCTCAATCCTGCAGGTCCATACAATGCAAGTGAATGCTGGCCAGAACTTTGAAGCTCCAAAAAGCAAATAAAGGCAGCATAAAAGTAATCCATAAACTTCCAGAGGTTTAATCCATGTCTTCAGAAGCGATATGATAGGTGTGGGTGAGAAACAGATCAATATTTAAGTCCTTTTATACTATAAATTCTCCTCACTCTCCAGTAGGTGATGATATTCATGAAGACTACAAATCTCCACTTTCACTTTCACATTCTTCTTTTGTTTTTGGTGATTCACATTCTTCATGAATATCATCACCTACTGGAGAGTGAGGAGAATTTATAGTATAAAAGGACTTAAATATTTATCTGTTTCTCACCCACACCTATCATATTAATTCTGAAGACATGGATTAAACAACTGGATTACTTTTATGCTGCCTTTATGTGCTTTTTGGAGCTTCAGAGTTCTGGCTACCATTCACTTGCATTGTATGGACCTACAGAACTGAAATATCCTTCTAACAATCTTTGTTTAGGTTCAGCAGAAGAAAGAAAGTCATACACATCTGAGATGGCATGAGGTCGAGTAAATGATGAGAGAATTTTCATTTTTGGGTGAACTGTCCCTTTAAGTTTCATTAGTAATTAAAAAGTAATATTATTAATGAAAAACACAAAATTAGGTTGTAGAACGAATATGCAACATTATTGTTTTGCTACTAATGGTATTAATATGTAATATTTGTAACATTTACACTCTAATTATAAACTTATTTTGTTATTTAAAAACATCTTTAATATTCCCCCCACAAAAATGTACTATATTTGTACCATGGTACTGTGGTATCAGATTACACCTTGATATTATGATATTTACCATGGTACTGTATTATTACCATATTCATGTACCATGGTATTCACATGGCACTCCAAAGTACTTCAAATAATAGCATGATATTACCATAGTACATGTCCAAATAATCATGATAATACTATGGTACTTTTTGTAAGCAAGTTATTTTCTGCAGACCTGATAAATTCTCCAACAAACATCACAAAAAGTACTTGGTATTACCATAAAAATATACCATGTTTTTTTGGCCACTAACATTATGGTATACAATAGTATTTTTATATTTACCATGGTATTCTATCACTAACATGATGGAACCATGATGGTAGTACTAGAGTATTCTTTAAAGTACCTTACAGTGCCATTTAAATATGGTAATCAAACAGTACCATGGTATATATCAAATTACCATGGTATTACCATCTGATACCATCACTGAGCGATGGTACCATCACAATATGTTTCTGTAAAAGACATGCCGGCACTGTCAGACATCTCAATCGATCCAGCACATGGAACAGTGCTGCATTACATGACAGACATTAATATTACATAGAGACAGCACAATGCCCTCTCAGATATCATCAAGATTCTCTGACCTCCTGCATCTCCATGATGATTGAAAACAGCTCCAGTGAATTATTGACCAAAGCTGCCTTGTTAGACTGTGAATTATTAATATCCCTCAGTGTGTGCGTGTGTGTGTTTGGTGATAATGAGAAAGTTTGCTCTGATTTAGAAAAAGTGTCCTAAATATCGAATTCTCCATTTATATTGTTTATTCAGGCAGAAACTCACCTTATTGCGAGAGATGCTGGCTGGTTGTGGTGCAGGTACATGTCAGGTCAGTACACAAAACACACACACAAACATTTACCAAACTGTCTTAATAGGGACATCCCATAGACTTCACATACAAATGTACCATTGTATTATAATGTTTTTGGTAATGTACCTTATTCAGTTAAAACCCTTGGAGTACCATGTAAATACCATGGTAGATGAATATGGTAATAATTCAGTATCATGGTATATACAAAGTACCATGGTATTACCATCTGATTCCATCACTGTACCATTATTTTCAAGGGAGCATATACAGAATACAAACAAAGTATCAAACATACAGCGCAACCAATGTAGTCCGATTCCCAAACAAATGGCTCTTATGAATCAGTTGTTTTGAATCTACAGCATAAAACATACAGTGTGACCAGTGTAGTCGATTCTCACACTAATGACTCTTATGAGCTGGTTCTTTTGAATCTATAGCTCCAAACATACAGCGTGACCAATGTAGTCCGATTCCCAAACAAATGACTCTTATGAATTGGTTCTTTTGAATCTACAGCACAAAACATACAGCGTGACCAGTGTAGTCGATTCTCACACTAATGACTCTTATGAGCTGGTTCTTTTGAATCTATAGCTCCAAACATACAGCGTGACCAATGTAGTCCGATTCCCAAACAAATGACTCTTATGAATTGGTTCTTTTGAATCTACAGCACAAAACATACAGCGTGACCAATGTAGTTCGATTCCCAAACAAATGGCTCTTATGAATCGGTTCTTTTGAATCTACAGCACAAAACATACAGCGTGACCAGTGTAGTCGATTCTCAAACTAATGACTCTTATGAGGTGGTTCTTTTGAATCTACAGCATGAAACATACAGTGTGACCAGTGCAGCCGATTCTTGAACAAATGGCTCTTATGAGCCGGTGCTTATGTATCAGCAACAACATGCGCTAAAAGCAGACGACTAGTAGCCTGAGACTGAGTTCGAAATGAATGAGTTGGACTCATACAGGCAAGGTGACTCTTACGAGTTACTAGACCAGTTATTGAACCAAAGAACCCATTCGAAATGAACGAGTCAAACCTACAGGCAGAATCTAAAGTCAGTTTTTCGGTCGTGTATGGCTCAGAAAGAACTGTCCAAATAACTGTCTAAGTTTGCCAAGGATTACAGAGGAGCTGCTAATATGAGCATGCGTGAACGAGCCTGGGGCGAAATGTACATTTCTTTAATGACAACCAGGGCTGTAGCAAGGAATTCTGGGCCCTGTGAATATATATTGCTCTGAGCCCCTTACTTATTAAAATAATACAGTTTCAAATTTGTTGTGGGCCCCCCTGGACCTTTGGGCCCCTAGAATCATAACCACATTTCATCCCACTAGCTATGGCCCAGATGACAAATAAACATACTGGAAATATGCTTATGACTATTTTATTAGATACAATTTTTATTAAAACATGCAAAACACTTTTCAGTCGAGAGATGTAAATGAATTGTAGTATTGTTTATTGTGCTTGCAGATTATATTTTAAGTTATAAGTTGAATCATGGTTTCTGGTGAGTTGATTAAGACTAGTTTATTCTCTTTATATGCTTTAGACATGTAGAACATATCTGTGTTTGTACATTAGTGTCTGTATTGGGTGGTTTATGTGCAAAACTTTAATGTAGTAAACTTATCCAAGATGTAATCAATATTTGTCAGTCATATTCGACATGCAGGATCACAGAATGAAACACTGATGACAATAAACACCATTATTCTAATAACTTAATTGACTGAAGTGATGTTTGGCTGGCACCGGCTGCTATTAGTTGTCATCACTCAGAGACACGTAGCAGTGGAGTCCAACACGAAGCAGAAATGGAGCTGGATCCGGCCGGTTCTAGTGACTTCAGGATAGGAGTCCTGAGGTTGAGACAGGGAAACAAATAGAATAATATTAACATAGATGCCATTACATGTATTGCAGAGTTATAGATCATGATCAATGTTTCTGGTTTCTGGTTCCGGCAGACCTAACTAAAGCAGCCTAATTGTGAGTTGAAGTATAAATTAGGTGTATGCCTGGTTAAATATATGAGTCTTTAGTCTAGACTTAAACTGAGTGAGTGTGTCTGTGTCCCGAACAGTGTTAGGGACACTATTCCATAGTTTAGGATCTACCTCCTTTTGTGGATTTTGATATTCTAGGAACTATTAACAGACCAGAATTTTGTGATAGTAATGAACGTGATGGAATATAGCATGGTAGAAGGTCACTTAAGTACTGCAGAGCTAGACCATTCAAAGCTTTGTATGTAGTTAACAAAATGTTAAAATTAATACGAAATTTAACAGATAGCCAATGTTACGATGATAAAATGGGGCTAATATGATCATATTTCTTGGTTCTAGTCAGCACTCTGGCTGCTGCATTTTGAACCAATTGAAGTTTATTTACGGGGTGCCACCCTAAAAATTAGCTTTGCCACCTCACTTGTCACCCCAACTTGGACCCCGCTCGCATCCTGGAGACGGTGCGCAATGGCTTAACCCGTCTGTGTTGCGCATGGTCCATAACAACATTCCACCAAGTCTGGGAGGACACAGCGTTCCACAAGACGACACCGCACAACACCCCCCCCACCCCCCCCAGGAAAATTCCTGGACACGCCCCTGCTACAGACTAACCCAAAATTAAACCCTAACCCGAAGAGAAAACTTTGTGCATTTTTAGAATAGAATAAAAAAACATGATTTATTATATTTATATACATTTTTACTATGTTTACCACATATGCAGACTGTTTGTAATCTATCTGATTCTTGAGCATCCTTAAATAGCTGTTGTCTATTTTCACTATTATTTCACTGTATCTTCTTCACACAAACACACACACATACAAGTGTCACGTCCAGAGTACAATAATTCCATCTGTAATGGCCTGCGAGACAAACACAAATGCATTAACCGTACAAACACACACCTGTTAAACATTCACATTATACACTCATGAGCACATCAGCCACAAACACACTCTGTTGAACACACATTTACCTGCAGGGTAATGAGTGAAAATGATGTCAGAATTTTCAGTTTTTGGCAAACTATTCCTTTAACCAGCCAACTTTACTCAGTTATGTACAGTGGAAGTGAAACAGTCATGTGACATCTTTGAGCCAATCAGAGCTGATCAGCTTCCTGTGGTCAATGACTAAGTTTTTAACCATGTCTGAATAAATGATGGGATTAGGCTATTGTATGTAACAGACTCTGGATTAAGCTAGCCGTTGTGAGCGCATGGTCTCTCCGACCGCGTATATCTCTTATATATAATCCCATCAACATAGTCAGGTGAGAGAGCATAACCCACTTACAGTACTGTCCACTGACAAACCCCTTCAGATTTGAATAAACGTGTAATTGGGTCTCCCGTGACTGTCATTACTCCCCAGCCATCTATATTTGCTGATGTCGCTTAATGTTTATGCTAATCTTACAGAGTTTGCACAGACAAGCACCACTCACATTTTGTTTTTGTTTTTTGTTTTTCAGAAAATGTGAATTCTAGTTTAATATCCTGTTTCACTCAGAAATACGCCATGTTACTGAAGTAAAATGGGTTGCACTGCAAAATTTTCATGCAAATTTCATGTCGACTTAAAAAGACTCAACAAATCTGGAACTTAGCGGGAGGGATATGGCTAATTGTATGTAGTTGTTTTTAGTTACTCTCTGACACAAAGTACAGGCTTTCTGGACGATGGATGCTCTGATAGGCTAGCTGAAGGAGGAATGTTAGCATTAGCGTAAAAAAGCGCAAAGATTTACAACCAGTTTAACAGGTTACAACCGAGCTTTAGGCTATCATCAGATAGCAGTCTAAATGGGTGGCTTTGGGTGTCAAATCTGTGACGTTTTATTTATGTGCATACATGATTTAAAAACGTGTGCTTGTTTACAGTTGTTTTAGGTTGTGAGCTCTCTCATTTTCCTCTTCCTATCTCCTCTGTATTGCAGGTCATTGTTACAACACCAATGGAGATGCTAAAGATTCAGCTGCAAGACGCTGGAAGAATAGGTAGATATCTAAAAAAATAAAATAAAAAAGAGAAAATTGTGGAATGAGGTAAAGTGAGAAATGAGAGAAGATACAAGAGAGAGAAGAAAGTTAAGCATTAGCTGATCACGAAGCTCTGCCCTCTTGTGGCCATGTTTCACTCAGGCCTTTCTATCTGCTTTATCTGTGTATTATTGTCAGTCAGATAGATATGATATATCTATGATCACATTGCAGCTGAATGTGGCCAAAATCAGATTTTTTCCACTCACGTGTGACACAGATCTGCTAATTGGATGACAGTGTGAACAGCCACAAGGGATTTGAATCTGACATTTTCAAATTTGATCTGGGCCACTTTCATATGTGGAAATAAATCGGATATGTATCAGATTTTTTCCCATGTGCCTTCAGTCTGAACAATCAGGTCAGATTTGATGTGATTGTTTTTACATTTATCCAACTGAACATTCGTCAACTGTATGCTTGATTTACTGCATAATATGCCAGTTATGGTTTAAAACTTTTAATTTCAAGTCAAATCTTTTCTAGTTAATATAGTTGGTTTGAATTTCACTGTAAGAGTCTCAAGCTGTACCAAAACGTGAATGCAAGCAAGTCAATGGAAATCTAAATGAATAATTACAGATAGCAACTCTTATCTTACATATACAGTGGCAAGAACAAGTTTTACCTGCTTGGGAATTACCTGCATTTATATATAAATGTATCTTCAAATCTGGTTTGATCTTCATTTAAGTTACAATAATGAACAACCACAATCTGTTACATCATTCAAACATTCACAGTGTAGGTTGGAAAACGTATGTGAACCCTAATGACGGCTAATGATGTCAACAAAAGCTAATTAGAGTCAAGAGTTGGCAAACCTGGCATCCAATTAATAAAACGAGATTGGAGGTGTGGGTTAGAGCTACTGTGACTTATAAAAAGCACTCAAACATTTTGAGTTTGCTGTGCACAAGAAGCATCTGCTGATGTGAAACATGCCTCACAAAAATGAGATCTCAGAAGACCTGCAATCAGGAATTGTTGCTTTGCATAAAGCTGGAAAGGGTTACAAAGTTATTAAGAGCATAGATATTCATCTGTCCACAGTTTGACAAATTGTCTATAAATGGACACTATTTAGTACTGTGGCTACTCTCCCTAGAAGTGGCCGTCCAGCCAAGATGACTCAAAGGGCACACCACAGAATGCTCAATGAGGTAAAAAAGAACCCTAGAGTGACAGCTAAAGAATTGAAGGAATCATTGGAACTGGTTAACATGTCTGTTCATGAGTCTACTATACGGAAAACATTAAACAGGCATGGTGTCCATGGCAGGACACCATGAAGGAAGCCGCTGCTTTCCAACAAAAATATTGCTGCATGACTAGAAGTTTGCCAAAGACCACTTTGACACTCCACAACGCTACTGTGAAAATGTTTTGTGGACTGATGAAACTTATGTTGAATTTTTTGGGAGGAACATGCAGCACTATGTATGGCATAAAAATGGCACCACATACCAACATGAAAACATCATCCCAACGGTTAAGTACGGTGGAGGTAGCATCATTATTTGGGGCTGCTTTGTTGCTTCGGAACCTGGACCACTTGCCATCATCGAGGGGTTGTGTTCATTCAATTGGGATGTGTTCAATAAAGACATGAAATACTATCATTGTTTGTGTGTTGTTAGCTTAAGCACATTGTGTTTGTTCATACTTGTAACTTTGATGAAGGTGAAATCACATTTTATGACCAATTAATGGAGAAAACCAGCTAATTCTGTTCTGTATATAATGCCGTTTTCCTGCTCTCCTTCGATTTTATGATGTCTCGCTCATAATATTACATTCTTGAGCTTCAATGGTAATTAAACTCCACCATACACAAGTAATAAAAAAATCATGTATAGAGTTTACAGCACTATACATGGTTTCATTCGTATTGTAAGAATGATAATCTGATGCTTGCTGACGATGTACGAGACGTGAGCCTATCAAATGACACACGTCAACTAAGAACATCTGTTGCGACTTCATTTTCCAGAACTGCATGTGGCGACATACAGTATATGTGTAAATTCCGAAAATGTGTGGAAGAAAACCACGACATGTCTTCATGTTTTTGTGACAGGTGCAGTTTCACGTTAAGGCGCAGACTGACTCATGTGATGCTGCGCGTTTATCGCAAATGTAGGCTACAAAACAGCAAATAATCTCATTGTAAGGGCAAATATTTATTTTTAGTAAAAAGAATGCAAAATAATTATGCATTGCCGACGACGCATTGCCAAAAGAGTCTGTCAGACTGAACTGAAGCCTGTTGATCATCATAACTGGTGACTTGCTCCATTGCTTAAAATATTATGAATTTTGATAATATAACACTAGAGGAGTGTTCTGCTGTATTTTAGTGAAACAAAGGGATTTTGTTGACATTTATAATTTGTTTGGCTATTTTATATGTATAAACAATATATTATTGTATGTCTGTGCGTAAGGGTGCATTTATAGTAATGTAACTCTTTGCTTTGTGTGTGTAGAGGCCCAAAGGAAGCTCATGCCCCAGACAGTGACTCCTGGAGGCCCCGTGGAGGTGAAATCCCCCACAGCTATGCAACTCACCAGAGAATTACTGAAGGAAAAGGGCATCGCGGGTCTTTACAAGGGCTTGGGAGCCACACTGCTCAGGTAGGGTAACATTTACAACCAAACAATGAACAAAATACTAACAGAATGACAACCTAAACTAATTTGGTCTCTTTTCCTTTTCTCCCTTCAGGGATGTCCCTTTTTCTATCATTTATTTCCCTCTATTTGCTAATCTGAATAATCTGGGAAAGAGGGGAGCCGACGGTCCCGCTCCGTTCTACGTCTCTTTTGTTTCCGGCTGCATCGCGGGCAGCACAGCCGCAGTTGCCGTCAATCCTGTAGATGGTAACATACTTTTAACTTAAAGGGATAGTTCACATAAAAATGATACACTCACATGTCATATACTCATCCTTATGACTTCCAAACCAGTACGACTTTCTTTTTTTTCTGTGGAACACAACAGGGAGATGTGCAGTTGAATATTACGTTCAGACTGCTCTTTATTAATACAATGAAATCATGCAATAAACATGCTCTCAAAACAACAAAAATGCACCATAAAAGTAGCCCATATGACTTGTGCTCTATATTTAAAGTCTTCTGAAGTCATACGATAGCTTTTCAGTGAATAAAAACATAGCTTTCTGTCTGTTCCTCACACAAGGTTATTGTATGTCTTCAGAAGTCTTGGAATATAGAACGTGGAATACTTTTATGGTGCATTTTTGTGATAGGGAAAGAAAGCCATAGGGGTTTGGAAAGACATGAGGGTGAGTAGACAGTAGACAGAACAGTACGGTGAACTGTTCCTTGAAATGTCTTTGTACATATACATTATCTTTACCATAATGTAATATCTGCAATAAAATTTGTGATAAGTTCTTGCACTGGTATGTACAGTAGGAGGTGACCACAAACTGCACAGTGTGTTATGCAATGCACAAATCAACATCTGTGCAGTTTCGTAACTGAACATTGAACCGGCTTGAACTGTCTGTACTCTTGTGTGTGTGTGTGTTTCAGTGATAAAGACTAGGTTACAGTCACTAACACGAGGTAGTCAAGAGGACACCTACTCTGGGGTGATGGACTGCATCAGGTGATTTGATACTCTCATTTTTATTGGCTAATAAGGCCATCAGGTGACCTTGTTTTAATAATTGCATTTATTGCAGCAATTTGGTTACAAAAAGTCAGGGGTCTCAAGTATTGACCTTTATCATTGCTAGCAAATGACACGAGTTTGTACAAACAAAACTGTAAATAAGGGTTAGTTCAACCAAAAATGTAAATTATCTAATTATTTGCTCACCCTCATGTTGTTCCAAAGACGCATATGACCAGTGTTGGGTGTAATCTGATTACAAAGTAATTAGTTACTTTTTTAGTAAAAAGTAGTGTAATAGATTATATTTAAAATTCTTGTAATCAGTTTACAGTTATTTAAATTACTTTTAAGAACTTTACTTGGATTACACATATTTCTAAAATAAAATTATTTATGAAGAATGCTTGTAAAATAGAGTACATTTGCATTTCTGTAACACCTGAATGGCCCTATAACGAGTCATTGTAAGGGTGAAATGCGTGATGTACAAGTAAAATATTTACATTTGAATTTGTTGAGAGAAAAAAAAACTTTTCTGTGAAAAGTGTTTTGCAAAGTAACTTAAAAGTACATTAATAAGTGATGATTTTTTTTCACAAAATAATTGGTAAAGTACTCTGATTTATAATCTTAGGGAAGTAATTATTCATTTGTGGTTGATTACATTTTTGCAGTAACTCACCCATCACTGGGTAAATGAGGACAGAATTTTCATTTTTGGGTGAACTATCCCTTAGTTTTGGTAAATTTGTATTAATACTCTATTTTCTATCCGATCACAGGAAAATATTACGTAATGAAGGTCCCACTGCTTTCCTGAAGGGGGCGTACTGCCGAGCTCTCGTCATAGCCCCGCTCTTTGGCATCGCACAGGTGGTCTACTTCCTCGGTGTGGGAGAATTGATCCTGAGCTATCTACCCAAACGGAACAACTAACCAATCATCTCACTGCCTTTTCATCATGCATTGCACCAGTCAGATCTTTTCTCCGCTCTCTCACGTGTCAGAAGGTCGTCATTACAGAAGGATCAAAGCGTAATGTGGACCACTTGACTGATTTTAATTGTTTGTTGTTGTGCCGTTTTTGTTAAAATTGACGTGTATTTTTATCGGAATGTGGTGTTTTTAATATCGAGTGTAAAGTGAGACTGTGTTTGCCAAGCTGCCTGTTTTGTCTCATCCTGTCTCACGCTGAGACAAAATAACCTTGATCATAGATATATGAAATCATTTTACAAGCATTCAATCTAGTGGAGCCATCATCCAACCACTGGGGATGTGTTTTCTATCTCACAACATTTAAACTGTAAAATTCAGGATCCACGATCAATCGTAACACTTTAAAAATGATGCCCTTGTTAAGTATGTGCTAAAATATCAATCTAATTTTAATATCTTGAATCTAGAGGGCATGCAATGTTTTTTGGGAACTTGAAAAGTTTTTCCTTTTGTTATGGCCTAGTATGAATGCCTCTCCTTTGGGCAAGGAACAACCTCAAGAAACAATGGAAGTGTGCGTGTGTTTTCAGAGACATCAGGCATTGCAACAGTGACACATATCATTGGCTATGTGAAAGAAGCAAGACTTTATTTAATGATTTAGACACATATTCTTTAAGTCTGGATAGGCTATCAACTACATGAGTGAAATGGAGAATAATTCAGTTAATTTCTCGAAAAAGCGGAACAGAAACGTATCAGTTACTGGCATATGTGAAATGGATTTGAAAGCTTCTCTCAAATTAACCAAATGAAAGTGGAATTGCCTCCAACCAGGGGTGTAGCATCTTTATAACTGGTAAAAGCTCACCCCATGGTTTTTTGGGAGATCATTTTTATATCTTAAGACAGGGGTGCTCAATCCTGATCCTGAGCTAACTTCCTCCAGAGTTTAGTTCCAACCCTACTCCAACACAGCAGCTGATTCAGGAGTGTTTGATTAGAGTTGAAGTCCACGCAAATCCGTTTTTGTTTGAAAACACACATTGATTTTGCCACGTTTATGCCTCACATCGACACTAGAACTGCATTTACCTTCACCAAGAATGGAGACTTTTGAAAGCATTCTGTATTTCTGCATACTTTGATAACCAAAGTAAAAAGACCAAGTACAACATCTGGTAATCCTTCTATGGTTGGCGTCTACTTACCAGTGAACATGCTCACCAAAATGCTGATAACTACCAAAAATCAGCTGATCCAACAACAACAACAACAACAACAAAATATTTAATCTGCTTTTGACATCAAATGTTAACAGGCATGTGCACAACAATTGTGCACATTAGATAAGCCAATTAGAACACCAGTAAAGGTATTTATAAGTAATGCAAAATCAGTGGTCACATGCACATCTTACACCAATTAGGTTTATTAAGCCGACAACGTGTGTGGTCATGTAAACGCCTTATACGGATTTCCATTATCGAGGTAAGGTCATAAATGGTTTAAGCATAAACTGATCGGCACACATAGATTTTTGCCTATTACCCCCATTTCACATTGAGTAAAAACTATACTGCCGTTCTTACAGGCTTTCCTATGTGCAAAACTGTTGTGCACATGACTATTTACATTCTATCGTCTAAAGCAAAGACTTCTCAGTTGATTTTAAAATCTCATGTAAATGCGTTTGTCTTAAGTTGTCTGATTTTTAAAAAAAAATAAGATTGGAATAATTTTTAGTAGTTATCAGCGTATTGCTGTGCGTATATTTTGCTCCGCTCCGCTCCAACCCTGTCCACTGCAAACTCACATTCTCCTGTTATACAATTCCATTACTAAATATTTCATTTTATTTTAATGTGAAAACAATTGCAATGCCTTATGCAGTTTTAGAGTTCATATCTGTTGGATTACATGGCCAGCGTTACAGCTACATCTGGTCCAGTTCTATCAGGAAGACTCGCAGACTTGAGTAAAGTTTTAGATTACTTTTATTTGATGAATATAAAACAGAAAATGTAATGTCTCTCTTTGGCGTAAGCCCCGTCTGGCGGTCCGAAGAAGTTGTACTCGGAACCATCAGATCCTGCCAGAGATAAGAGGCAGGGGCGAGGAGCCTACCTCCATGCAGGATGGGACTCAACTGGTGGCGGTGGGGTGGTAGAGGTTGCCGTGTTAGCACACTGAAACAGCAATGTGATAGATTGTGAGCAGACTTATAAAGTGATGGCTTACATGTGACTGGCTAGGAGTTACCTAGCTAATGGTGCGATGATGTACAGCTGCTAGCCTTCCCGCTAGAACTACACTGCGCTTACATTTCTAGCAAAGAGAAAGAATGCTAACAAATTGCTAACATGCTGGAATGCTAACAAGTTAGTTAATAGACACAACGCTTGATTTGCAAAAGTCAAAGTAATGTGTTTATTGATTGTAAGGCCCATCCCTCTGAATTTATGAGAGGCTAGGTTAGTTGTTAGTTGTTAATCGTCATTCAAATTTTGCGAAAAGCACACCGTCATGGAGTAACGTTCCAGACTTCGGACTTGATAATCCTTACTCTATAGATGTATACACGCATATAGTATATCTCACTATATATTTGTATCAATAGTTTTATTAGTGTCTAATTGTGTGTGTGTGTGTGATCATTGTTGATTACTGTGTAATGTATATATGCAGATGATATGAACTGTTATGATTATGGGTTTTGTTTTGTTTTGTGTATGATGGCTTATTTGCACACCTGCCCATTCCTTCTGTTTATCTTTTTGGCATCTGTAATCCTGATATTTAAAGGGATAGTTCACCCAAAAAGAAAGGAAGTTTAGGCAGTTTGTGAGTCTCAGTCACCTTTCACTTTCATTGCATTCTTTTTCCATACATTAAAAGTAAATGGTTACTGAAGCTGTCATTCTGCCTAACATTTCCTGCAGTGTTCCACAAAAGAAAGAAAATCATACATGTTTGGAACAAAATGAGAGTGAGTAAATGACATAATTTAATTTTTGGGTGAACTATCCCTTTAATATGCCAGTTTACACTTTGGTCTTTGAATCAGACCTGTAATGTATCATGCAGGAACAACCATTGTTTCAGCTCAAATGGCTATGTGAAGCGTGTGACCTTTTTTAATGCTAGAATGCACTACCAAATGAACCGAACCAAAACTAAAATGGTTTCAAGATGTATTGCTTCTTTACTTGATGCTGATCGGTTTTATTTATTGCAGACATTTGCAGATACTTTTGGGTTGATCCAAAATATTGTGGAAACAAGCCTATATTGAGAACTCAAAAGGAAAGCATTGTCTTTCTGCTTACAAAATGTGCTGTCACGATACCCGACATTGCTGCCGTCGGCTAGAGTGAGATAAGATTGTCTATTGGCTCTGGCTCACAAATGATCGCTTTGCCTAGCTCTGTTAGAGTCGATTTTCATACTACCAAATGATTCCTGACCAAATCCCTGCCAACTGTATACTACCTGTTTCACAAGCTTTCTTTTCCTTTTTCCTTTTCCTTTTCCATACATTTTCACTTCCTTTACTTTTTCCCCATTTCTTTTTCCTTTCCCTCCCTTTTTCCCTTTTCCCTTTTCTTTTCCTTTTCCCTTCCCTTCCTTTCCTTTCCTTTCATTTTCCTTTTCATTTCCTTTCCCCTTCCTATCCTTTTTCCTTTTCCTTTCTTTTCTCCTTTTAATTTCCTTTCCATTTCCCTTTCCTTTTTCCCTTGCTTTCCTCTACCCATTTCTTTTTGCTGCTCCCTTTTTCTCTTTCCTATTTCTTTTCCTTTATTATTTCCCCTTTCCTTCCTTTACTTTTTCCATTTCCTTTCTCTTTCCTTTTCCTTTTCCCTTGCCCTTCCTTTCTTTTCCCCCATTTCTTTTCTGGTTCCCTTTTCCTTTCTCCCTTTCATTTCCTTTCCTTTCCCCCCCATTTATTTTACCTGTTCCCCTTTTCCCTTTCCTTTTCTCTTCCTTTTTCCTGTTTCCTTTCCCCTTTCCATTCGTTTTCCATTTTCCATTTCCTTCCCTTCCCTTTCCCAATGTTGGCATTATTACACTGTCTGCCCTTCACTGTAACTCAGACTGCTAACCAGTAACTATGTCATACTGGTCATATACACACTGCAAAGTCTAGGAAGTGACATCATTTATTTGCAGGACTGAATCCCTTATGTTATCGTTCTGTGTGTGAGTGTGTCACTCCCCAAATTGCAATGGTTGAAACATTGATAACCGAAACAATGTTTGGTGTCTCGTGGCTGTAAAAACAAATATGGATGTCAATATTTTAACAGTTTTTTGACCAAATTAATGTTAGCACCTGGAATATTATCATCTGGCAATTGTTTATAAGCCACTATCGAAAGAAGCGCAGAGTTTTGTTTACGCTCATTAAGCTGCTGCTCTGTGTCTCGCACTTCTAATTACACCATTAACAATTATAACAACACACTACATGGACTTAATGACAATTTGATTGTCACTACAACGTTTCGGCAGTGAATTTGGTTATAGAATGCAGTTGGAACCAAACTGTGTGTACAGATTGGGATTAAGCACTTTGACGAGGACTGACAGCAGTGTGTACGTGGCCACTGAATACCCAAAAGTCAGTCTATTATAAAGCAACTCTGAGCTGTCTTACAGGAGAAAGCCATTTAAATGTGCTTTAAGTCTGAACAATCAGGATTTTTAGGATTTCCACACCCAATTTGAAGGCTTTTGTGGCATGTCTGATTTTCTAAAGTACTTTGGCTAACATGGTCCTACAATTGAAGAACGTTTCAGAGGGATAGATGGTGCTGTCTTACAAGTAAACATCTCTAGGCTTGGTGAAGATGTATTTTTTTCACAAATTAAAAACTGTTCAGATGTTCTTCTTTGTTTAACGTTAAAGGTCATGAGTCATACTTTACAAGGTCTGAATGTGTCCAAATGGCATAACCTTTCTGACTGGCTTAATGGTTAAATGCAAGTGTAATGTAAAATTGAAGTTTTATGCCTAATTTGAAATTACTAATGGTTTTGCTCAGCCGACCCTGATGACCTTAATTGTTTTGTTGTTGCCTTGTCTTTGTTTCGCCAGCTTTGCTTTTGTTCTGTTTTCTCCTAAACATTCCAAATGCTCACATATCTCAAGATATTTATTGTCATTATTCTGATGATTATTATCTGTTGTTATTTGCTTTGATTTTTTTGTAATGATGATTTCATCTTATTTTAAACTGTGTTTTTGTTTAGTTTTCTAAATTGTACATTTTTAATCATACCTCTGATTCTTAATGTGATTTCTTCCATGTTCTTTAATCAGCTGTGAATTTAAACTCATTGTGTTTTGTGACCGGTCATGTACTTTATGTATGAATATTGGGAGGGGGTTTAATTGTGTGCAAGGAATGTGAGTGTGTGTGATGGTGTTGTGCATTTCTTTTTTGTTGTTTATGTAATACTAAAGTCTTATTCATTTTCTCCCTCCAATTCACTTTCCACCATCTGTCTGTCTTCCTTTTTTTGTACTAGGAGGAATTAGACAGCAGGTGGCAAAAACACCAGAAATAGCATTGATTTTACAATCAACAGAAAAACAAACAAACAAACAAAATAAACAAGCACAATAAAATATCTGGCAAAAGCGCAATACTCACACGCACCCACTGATGACGCCTCCTTTGATATTGTACAAAATTCTGTATGCTAGAGTACAGATATTATAAGCAATTTATGTATCACCTGTTTTGTATTTGACAAACCAGAGAATGTATCTTTTAATCATGTAACCATTGTTGATAGATAGAATTACATTTTATTTGGTAGTAAATTAGATGTTAATATTTGTAATTTCACTCTACATCTAATGAAGATAATATATATATAAATATATATATGCTGCAAGTGGACCAGCACACATTTATGCACTAATTAAGAAATAATCAGAAGACGCATAAACAGGTATATCTCACAACAACATGCCTAGGTCACATTTTACTGCAAATATAGTCAAAAGTTTGGAATAATGTACAGATTTTGTTCTTATGGAAAGAAATTGGTACTTTTAATCACCAAAGTGGCATTCAGCTGATCACAATGTATAGTCAGGACATTAATAACGTGAAAAATTACTATTACAATTTGAAAAAAACTACTTCAAAGAGTTCTCATAAAAAAATCCTCCATGTGAGCAATGACAGCTTTGCAGATCTTTGGCATTCTAGCTGTCAGTTTGTCCAGATACTCAGGTGACATTTCACCCCACACTTCCTGTAGCACTTGCCATAGATGTGTCTGTCTTGTCGGGCACTTCTCACACAACTTACAGTCTAGCTGATCCCACAAAAGCTCAATGGGGTTAAGATCCATAACACTCTTTTCCAATTATCTGTTGTCCAATGTCTGTGTTTCTTTGCCCACTCGAACCTTTTCTTTTTGTTTTTCTGTTTCAAAAGTGGCTTTTTCTTTGCAATTCTTCCCATAAGGCCTGCACCCCTGAGTCTTCTCTTTACTGTTGTACATGAAACTGGTGTTGAGCGGGTAGAATTCAATGAAGCTGTCAGCTGAGGACATGTGAGGCGTCTATTTCTCAAACTAGAGACTCTGATGTACTTATCCTCTTGTTTAGTTGTACATCTGGTCTTCCACATCTCTTTCTGTCCTTGTTAGAGCCAGTTGTCCTTTGTCTGTGAAGACTGTAGTGTACACCTTTATATGAAAGCTGTTTCTTTTTTGCCATTTTTGGCCTAATATTGACCTTAAGACATGCCAGTCTATTGCATACTGTGACAACTCAAAAACAAACACAAAGACAATGTTAAGCTTCATTTAACGAACCAAATAGCTTTCAACTGTGTTTGATATAATGGCAAGTGATTTTCTAGAACCAAATGATCAATTTATCATGATTACTCAAGGATAAGGTGTTGGAGTAATGGCTGCTGTCTAGATTTGATCAAAAATGACTTTTTTCAAATAGTGATGGTGCTGTTTTTTACATCAGTAATGTCCTGACTATACTGTGTGATCAGTTGAATGCCACTTTGGTGAATTAAAATACCAATTTCCTTTCGAAACAGCAAAATATGTACATTATTCCAAACTTTTGGCCGCAAGTGTATATTTTTATATTTGAGTGAAATATGACCTGGACATTGTGATTCAATTATGCTGCTGTTTATTCTAGAGTTATAGATAGAACGTCCTCCTTCAACAACATCTTTGCTTTCCTTCTTTAGAAGGAAAAGTGCAATAATGCACTTAGAGTAGTCACACTATACACAAACATGCAAAATGCACAAGGCCCTTCTGGAAGTCAATGTAAATCTATATGTCAAGGCAGAGTGAGTGTTGTGTACGAGTTTTGTCACATGTGAGACCGAAATGTTTTAGCCATTGTTGCAAAAACTAAAGACACACTGATCATGTTGCATTCCTTGTCAGATTGTTGTTCAATAAAAATACATTTGTTCATATCAGTATTTTTTATTTATTTTTTGCTTGTAATGGTTCTTTCTGATTAATAATGCTCATTTTTATAGTGTTATAAAAACTGCTCCATTTTTATTATTTTGCATTTAAGAGACTTATGGCTTTAACTAGACAATTACGACAACTAACTCATGCGTTTTAGTCAATTACAAAGCCATAAGATGAAACAGTCCATTTAATTTTGTCCGTTCACATATTTTAGGTGCTTTAGAAGAGAAGTTATTAGCTTTACAAAAATAAGGAGACATCACGGTTACAGTGCAGCACTTAAAATGGAAGTGAATGGGGCCAATCTGTAAGCGTTAAAATACTCACTGTTTCAAAAGTATAGCCACAAGATGTAAACAATATACATGTTAACAAGATTTCAGTGTGAAAATCTCTGCTAGACATGATTTTAGTGCGATAAAATCTCTTTCAGTGTTTTATGTGGTTACGTTTTCATGGCAGTGAAATTGTTATATTGTATATCATTTTACACAGATGAGGTTTGTAAGTGATTTTATTACAGTAAAATTATGTTTACACATTTAATGTTTGCGTCTTGTGGCTATACTTTTGAAACAGTGTGTATTTAAATGTTTATTGACTGGCCCCCATTCACTTCCATTGTAATGCCTCACTGCAACCCCGATTTTTTTATTTTTTTATTTAGTAATCGACATTATGCCACAAATGCTATTGACTGAGCATTCCTTTAAAGAAATAACTGGTACTTTTGAAAGATGTGTAGAATAACATATCAGTTCAAGACCACTGTTTAAAAAATTGGATAAGACCAAATGAAACACAAAATAAACATTAATTAGTGTATTTTAAAAGGATAGTTCACCCAAGAAATGAAAATTTGGACAAAGAAGCATCAAAATGAATCAAATGTCATTCACATTTATTCAAATAAAGACACATTTTACCAGGTTTGATGCCAATGAAGCCAAACAGGCATTGATTCTCACATGTAACTGATCACAAAGTGTTAAGTTCGAATATGAGAAAGTGCAAATAAGATTTGAGAGCAACAGTTGACCGAAAACTGACTTAAATTGTAGTACTTGTGCTTTTTGTCATTTTTTTTTTTTTTTAGATGGACAGCAACTGGTTACTGTCTGCTTTCTTTGTATGGAAAAAACAAAACAACAAAACAATAAACATAAACATTGTGCTAAACATCTGAATGAGTAAATGATTTAAATTTTCAACTATTCAGGAGTTCAGGGGCTGGTTAAGGTCATTATGTCTGTGCAATATTCAGAATAGGCCTCTAGATGTCACTGTGGTGTTGCTATAAATAATTCACAGCCTGTGGAATGATGAAATATGAATGATTTGATCCTTTGAGACACATGAGCATTGCAACTCTTAATACGACCCATTCTTACATTATAAAACTGCAAGACTGAGGGCCATTCAGACAACACATTGATTAATATTTTAAAAACGGCCCAGATTTTGTTTGCCTACTGCTTCAATAATGGTAACCGAAAAAACAGCTTTAATGTGATTTATAACTGAATTCGATTTTCTTTTCCGTCTTATTTCTCTAGTGGAAATAAGAAAGGAAATTTAATCAGTACGCTTACTAACAAACACACACCCAAAAGACAGTTTGGATGTGCGCGCGCGCGCGCGTGTGTACCTATTGAAATTCAATGTACTTTCAGGGTTAGGTTTCACATCGACTGGAGTAGAAAGTGCATTCAGCTCTATTGTTTACTATAGAGAACACTATATATGTACTCTGCGGGTCATTTACTGTTTTCTTTATGCGTGACATCAAAACACACAATAGCAGTGAGTCATTGCACATTTACAATAAGTGCACTCCGTATAAATGCATAAAAATGCACATGATCTCAGCCTATTAAATTCAGATTCATCCTTTACGGTGAGTGGCTTTGATGCTAGAGCTTGAGATATGAAATATTACGCAACCATTGTTCCCTCACAATGTTCCCTAACTCTGAGGATTGTTTTTTTTTCCAGCAGGATAATGCTCCATGCAGAAATATTGATTTCTGAACTCTTTCTAAGTTAAAACATTAGTATTGTGTTGTTTAAAAATGAATATGAACTTGTTTTCTCTGCATTATTCGAGGTCTGAAAACACGGCATCTTTTTTGTTATTTTGACCAGTTGTCATTTTCTGCAAATAAATGCTCTAAATGACAATATTTTTATTTGGAATTTGGGAGAAATGTTGTCAGTTAGGATCAATACTTTATTTTAGGAATGTGAAATGTCAGAATAATAGTAGAGAGAATGATTTATTTCAGCTTTTATTTCTTTCATCACATTCCCAGTGGGTCAGATGTATTCCTTATACTCTGATTATTGCAATAATCAGAGTATTGGTGTACATGTAAACGTAGCCATTGTGTTAATTTTGTTGTGTTGTGGCTT
The DNA here is from genome assembly GCF_019703515.2 of Myxocyprinus asiaticus. Taxonomy (NCBI): domain Eukaryota; kingdom Metazoa; phylum Chordata; class Actinopteri; order Cypriniformes; family Catostomidae; genus Myxocyprinus; species Myxocyprinus asiaticus. The sequence continues at coordinate 26,454,252 of NC_059391.1, forward strand.
AATTTAATTGTGTTGTGGCTCATTTCCATTGTGTTGTGACTTATTTCCAGTGTGTTGTGGCTCATTTCCAGTGTGTTGTGGCTCATTTCCAGTGTGTTGTGACTTATTTCCGTTGTGTTGTGGCTAATTTCCAGTGTGCTGTGGCTCATTTCCAATGTGTTGTGGCTCATTTCCAGTGTGTTGTGGCTCATTTCCAATGTGTTGTGGCTCATTTCCAGTGTGTTGTGACTTATTTCCAGTGTGTTGTGGCTCATTTCCAATGTGTTGTGGCTCATTTCCAGTGTGTTGTGACTTATTTCCAGTGTGTTGTGGCTCATTTCCATTGTGTTGTGACTTATTTCCAGTGTGTTGTGGCTCATTTCCATTGTGTTGTGACTTATTTCCAGTGTGTTGTGGCTCATTTCCATTGTGTTGTGACTTATTTCCAGTGTGTTGTGGCTCATTTCCATTGTGTTGTGACTTATTTCCAGTGTGTTGTGACTTATTTCCATTGTGTTGTGACTTATTTCCATTGTGTTGTGACTTATTTCCAGTGTGTTGTGGCTCATTTCCATTGTGTTGTGACTTATTTCCAGTGTGTTGTGGCTCATTTCCATTGTGTTGTGACTTATTTCCATTGTGTTGTGGCTCATTTCCATTGTGTTGTGACTTATTTCCAGTGTGTTGTGACTTATTTCCAGTGTGTTGTGACTTATTTCCAGTGTGTTGTGGCTCATTTCCATTGTGTTGTGACTTATTTCCAGTGTGTTGTGGCTCATTTCCATTGTGTTGTGACTTATTTCCATTGTGTTGTGGCTCATTTCCATTGTGTTGTGACTTATTTCCAGTGTGTTGTGACTTATTTCCATTGTGTTGTGGCTCATTTCCATTGTGTTGTGACTTATTTCCAGTGTGTTGTGGCTCATTTCCATTGTGTTGTGACTTATTTCCAGTGTGTTGTGGCTCATTTCCATTGTGTTGTGACTTATTTCCAGTGTGTTGTGGCTCATTTCCATTGTGTTGTGACTTATTTCCAGTGTGTTGTGACTTATTTCCAGTGTGTTGTGACTTATTTCCATTGTGTTGTGACTTATTTCCAGTGTGTTGTGACTTATTTTCAGTGTGCTGTGGCTCATTTCCATTGTGTTGTGACTTATTTCCAGTGTGTTGTGGCTCATTTCCATTGTGTTGTGACTTATTTCCAGTGTGTTGTGGCTCATTTCCATTGTGTTGTGACTTATTTCCAGTGTGTTGTGACTTATTTTCAGTGTGCTGTGGCTCATTTCCATTGTGTTGTGACTTATTTCCAGTGTGTTGTGGCTCATTTCCAGTGTGTTGTGACTTATTTCCGTTGTGTTGTGGCTCATTTCCAATGTGTTGTGACTTATTTCCAGTGTGTTGTGACTTATTTCCGTTGTGTTGTGGCTAATTTCCAGTGTGTTGTGGCTCATTTCCAGTGTGTTGTGACTTATTTCCAGTGTGTTGTGGCTCATTTCCAGTGTGTTGTGACTTATTTCCGTTGTGTTGTGGCTAATTTCCGTTGTGTTGTGGCTAATTTCCAGTGTGTTGTGGCTCATTTCCAATGTGTTGTGGCTCATTTCCAGTGTGTTGTGACTTATTTCCGTTGTGTTGTGGCTAATTTCCAGTGTGTTGTGGCTCATTTCCGTTGTGTTGAAGCTCATTTCCATTGTGTTGTGGCTTATTTCCAGTGTGTTTTGACTTATTTCCAGTGTGTTGTGACTTATTTCCAGTGTGTTGTGGCTCATTTCCAGTGTGTTGTGACTTATTTCCGTTGTGTTGTGGCTCATTTCCAGTGTGTTGTGACTTATTTCTGTTGTGTTGTGGCTAATTTCCAGTGTGTTGTGGCTCATTTCCAATGTGTTGTGGCTCATTTCCAGTGTGTTGTGACTTATTTCCGTTGTGTTGTGGCTCATTTCCAATGTGTTGTGGCTCATTTCCAATGTGTTGTGGCTCATTTCCAGTGTGTTGTGGCTCATTTCCAGTGTGTTGTGACTTATTTCTGTTGTGTTGTGGCTCATTTCCAGTGTGTTATTGCTCATTTCCATTGTGTTGTGGCTTATTTCCAGTGTGTTGTGACTTATTTCCAGCATGTTGTGACTTATTTCCATTATGTTGTGGCTCATTTCCATTATGTTGTGGCTCATTTCCAGTGTGTTGTGACTTATTTCCATTGTGTTGTGACTCATTTCCATTGTGTTGTGACTTATTTCCAGTGTGTTGTGGCTCATTTCCAGTGTGTTGTGGCTCATTTTCAGTGTGTAGTGGCTCATTTCCATTGTGTTGTGGCTTATTTCCAGTGTGTTGTGACTTATTTCCAGCATGTTGTGACTTATTTCCATTATGTTGTGGCTCATTTCCATTATGTTGTGGCTCATTTCCAGTGTGTTGTGACTTATTTCCATTGTGTTGTGACTCATTTCCATTGTGTTGTGACTTATTTCCAGTGTGTTGTGGCTCATTTCCATTGTGTTGTGGCTCATTTCCAGTGTGTTGTGGCTCATTTTCAGTGTGTAGTGGCTCATTTCCAGTGTGTTGTTGCTCATTTCCAGTGTGTTGTGGCTCATTTCCAGTGTGTTGTGGCTCAGTTTCAGTGTGTTGTGGCTCATTTTCAGTGTGTAGTGGCTCATTTCCAGTGTGTTGTTGCTCATTTCCAGTGTGTTGTGGCTCATTTCCAGTGTGTTGTGGCTCATTTCCATTGTGTTATGGCTCATTTCCAGTGTGTTGTGGCTCATTTCCATTGTGTTATGGCTCATTTCCAGTGTGCTGTGGCTCATTTCCATTGTGTTGTGGCTCATTTCCATTGTGTTGTGGCTCATTTCCATTGTGTTGTGGCCTATTTCCATTGTGTTGTGGCTTATTTCCATTGTGTTATGGCTCATTTCCAGTGTGCTGTGGCTCATTTCCATTGTGTTGTGGCTCATTTCCATTGTATTGTGGCCTATTTCCATTGTGTTGTGGCTCATTTCCATTGTATTGTGACTCATTTCCAGCATGTTGTGACTTATTTCCAGTGTGTTGTGGCTTATTTCCTTTGTATTGTGGCTCATTTCCATTGTGTTATGGCTCATTTCCAGTGTGCTGTGGCTCATTTCCATTGTGTTGTGGCTCATTTCCATTGTGTTGTGGCTCATTTCCATTGTGTTGTGGCCTATTTCCATTGTGTTGTGGCTTATTTCCATTGTGTTATGGCTCATTTCCAGTGTGCTGTGGCTCATTTCCATTGTGTTGTGGCTCATTTCCATTGTATTGTGGCCTATTTCCATTGTGTTGTGGCTCATTTCCATTGTATTGTGACTCATTTCCAGCATGTTGTGACTTATTTCCAGTGTGTTGTGGCTTATTTCCTTTGTATTGTGGCTCATTTCCAGTGTGTTGAGGCTCATTTCCATTGTGTTATGACTTATTTCCATTGTATTGAGGCTCATTACCAGTGTGTTGAAGCTCATTTCCAGTGTGTTGAGGCTCATTTCCATTGTGTTATGACTTATTTCCATTGTATTGAGGCTCATTACCAGTGTGTTGAAGCTCATTTCCATTGTGTTGTGACTTATTTCCATTGTGTTGTGGCTCATTTCCAGTGTGTTGTGGCTCATTTTCAGTGTGTAGTGGCTCATTTCCAGTGTGTTGTTGCTCATTTCCATTGTGTTGTGGCCTATTTCCATTGTGTTGTGGCTTATTTCCATTGTGTTATGGCTCATTTCCAGTGTGCTGTGGCTCATTTCCATTGTGTTGTGGCTCATTTCCAGTGTGTTGTGGCTCATTTCCATTGTGTTGTGGCTCATTTCCATTGTGTTGTGGCCTATTTCCATTGTGTTGTGGCTCATTTCCATTGTATTGTGACTCATTTCCAGCATGTTGTGACTTATTTCCAGTGTGTTGTGGCTTATTTCCTTTGTATTGTGGCTCATTTCCAGTGTGTTGAGGCTCATTTCCATTGTGTTATGACTTATTTCCATTGTATTGAGGCTCATTACCAGTGTGTTGAAGCTCATTTCCAGTGTGTTGAGGCTCATTTCCATTGTGTTATGACTTATTTCCATTGTATTGAGGCTCATTACCAGTGTGTTGAAGCTCATTTCCATTGTGTTGTGACTTATTTCCATTGTGTTGTGGCTCATTTCCAGTGTGTTGTGGCTCATTTTCAGTGTGTAGTGGCTCATTTCCAGTGTGTTGTTGCTCATTTCCAGTGTGTTGTGGCTCATTTCCAGTGTGTTGTGGCTTATTTCCAGTGTGTTGTGGCTCATTTCCAGTGTGTTGTGGCTTATTTCCTTTGTATTGTGGCTCATTTCCAGTGTGTTGAGGCTCATTTCCATTGTGTTATGACTTATTTCCATTGTATTGAGGCTCATTACCAGTGTGTTGAAGCTCATTTCCATTGTGTTGTGGCTTATTTCCGTTGTGTTGTGGCTAATTTCCAGTGTGTTGTGACTTATTTCCATTGTGTTGTGGCTTATATCCTTTGTATTGTGACTCATTTCCATTGTGTAATGGCTTATTAGCATTGTGTTGTGCCTTAATTTAGTTGTGTGTGTTTTTTTTTTATTTTTTTTATTTAGTTGTGTTGTGGCTGAATTTAATTGTGATGTGACTTATTTCAGAGAATATTTAGCAGAGACGGGCCACTTCTATTAAAATGAATGGGAGAAATTGGAACGCCCAACCAAGGTGCTCCAAAGCCCAACGGTCAACGGTTGTAGAAATGAAAGACCCGCCTTACAGTTAAAACAGCCAATCACCTTTTAGATACAGACATCACCTGTCAATCATCTCAAGAACACGCATGCGTATTAGCTATACAAGCCAGGAAAGTTGTGTTTTTTAGCGTAGTCTGTAGTAAAGAAGCACAATTTATGATACCAGCATTGTCAAACTTTACTGCTGATTAGAAATATGTTCTTTGATCGTAATCTTGACCAACCGTTTTAGAGATTTTGGTCTTGCATCATTCAAGTAGATAGGAGCTGCACTGTCATGACTGGAAATAACTTTCCGGAAGCATTACAAAGATGGCCGCCAGTGGGCTGACTTGCTAGAAAGACTTTGCTTATTTCCATTGTGTTGAGGGTAAAATCTTTTGTGTTGTGGCTTATTTGTGTTGTTGCTTTTCTGTTGTGTTGTGGCTTTATTTCCATTGTGTTGTGACTTAGTTCTGTTGTGTTGTGGCTTATTTCATTTGTATTGTGGCTTAATTTTTATTTTGTTGTGTTGTGGGTTAATTTTGTTGTGTTGTGGCTTATTTCTGGTGTGTTCGGCTAATTTCCATTGTGCTGTGGTTTAGCATAGTTGTGTTGTGGATTAATTTTGTTGTGTTGTGGCTTTGCTGTTGTGCTTCAGTTTTGTTTTCAGCTTTTATTTGCTTTGCTAATCTTAGTTGTGCAGCCAGTGCTTGCTAAAATGTATGACCCTACAGGCTGACTAATTTAAACTTAAGTTATATCAGAAGAAAATAATGAATAAGATATACTCAGTGTCAGTGTGTCACACGTCTTCATGCGCATTTGAGAGCTATGACGGAGGGCAACACTTTTTGAGTTTCAAGTAAGAAAGAACTGGTGACAAAATGTTCATGTTTGGGTGAACTGTAGGCGGTTTTTGGTTGTAATTACACATTGGTACCGCTAGAAGTCGCCACTTTGACATGCAACTCATCAGCTGTTGGAGGCGTGAGTGGCGTGCGCAATAAGTGAACACACAGGGGGTTTATTGCGGGACAGAGGCGAGATTGATGGTCGGTCACCCGTCCATCCTCTCCTCTCTCATTCTGATCCTCTTCACGAGCATGTTGAGGCCGCTGTGCGTGCGAACGGGGCTGATTAGGAGGGGCAGGTGGAATCAGCTGGGAGCACGAGGTGGAGAGCGACTAGCCCCACTTGCGGAGACTCATCTGCATAAATGGGCTGTTTTGCAACAAGGGGTTAACATGTGTTCTCAGTGCATCGGGTAACAGGTGCATCTTCAAGACTCTAAGGATACAGCCTTGCGTTACGCGTTTCAAAAACGTTTTTTATCCAAGTGTTCAAGCGATTGACATTTCTTACCACTCAAAACTCCATGTTCCAAGCTTAATTGGCATGGTGCATTGTCTTAGAATGTCAAAGCATTGATTAATATTATCCATATGCATGCACAAACACACAATAACAGCTCCGAAGCATTCTCTACCCCATCCCATCCCACCCCACCCGCGGGGCAATGTCTCAAAGCACGTCACTGTGAGTGTGTGAGGAAGGAGAGGGAGACTGAGAGAAACCAGCTTGCGCGTAATTCAGGGAGGACTCTCCGCCGAGCAACGACACAATAAACGCGCGGAACCGCAAGAGTTTCATCCGGTGGAGTAAACATTCCCTGTGAAATCAAGTCACCCCTACCAGCCAGGAGACTATCATCATCTGTTTGCAGCCATGTATCTGAACAGGGAAGAGGACTACAGCAAAGGTGAGTGGTTTTTATTTCTGTTTTCACTAAACTTGTTGGAGTGTCTTCTCATGGCGAGACCTTGGACTGATGCTGTTGGCACGGACTGGTCTGGTTGCATGGCACATGTAGGTTTTGGGATGCAAACCAGGAGGATGGCACGGGGTCATCGCTCCTTTGCCCCTTTATAAACACGCGCGCGCACTACTGACTGTGTGACATTGTCATGCGCTCTCCAGATTGCCAAAGCGCAGAGATCCGCTTTATTTGCATTGCTGTATAGTTTTGTGCATTTAATGCATAAACTTTGATTTGAGGTCCCATGCATCATGCACGAAGCGTTTGTTATTGCATAGCAGTATTTGCATAGGATTGTTGACGGAGCTACTTGTTGTGGGCGACCTGCCGATCGTTCGTCCTTGATGCATCCTTACATCAAAAGACTTGAGAGAGGACATATGACTAAAACACAAGGCCAAAGCATCTTCTCCGTGGCTAGGCGAGTGTGTCTCATCGTTACGCATCATCCGCGCGTTATTAGACGTGAATCTCTGTGTTATTGTATCCTGTATACTGATTTTTGTGGGCGTTTTGCTGGGGTATCATGAAGGAATGGGTGGCCGTTTATTTGTGTCATCTCTCCCACGTGTTTCCGAAGCGTGATTCCCCGCGAATTCACTGGGTGTCCACTACAATTTTCCCCGGTGTCCCTCCTACGGTAAATGTATTCTCTTCGCGGCTCCGCGGACGGAGGTAATTGGAATTACGAGTGGGAACGCGTTCGGGTTACGCTAGAAACACCTGCTGCTTTACCAAGAGCCAGAAAGGAAGGTTAAAGAGGATGTTTGATACGCGGTAATGGCCGTGTGGAGGTAAAGAGTGCGTCTTGTGTGGATCTGTAAAGGGAAGGTGGTCACGGATGAGCCCCCCCAAAATATGAGGATAATATGAGAGTACAAATTCGACACTGAAACGCCCCTTGGTTTGAGAAAAAAGTTATTTAAATGTGATTTTTACACTTTGTGAGGCATCAACATGACCTAAAAATGAAGATGAAATGAAAGTATATTCCACACACAGACAAGCTTAATAGCTACACCTATTTGAAAGGATTTTCCATTTACATCTTCTGTTCTAAAAACAGACCAGCTAACATTATTTGGTTCCTGGAATGTTCTGGGAATGTTAGCTTGTTAGGAAATGCTTCCCAAAAAAAATAACCAACCGTGAACGTTCTGTGTTTATCATGTGTTGGGTGTAATGCATTACTAAGTAACTAATTACTGTAAATTACTTTTTCATAAAAAAGTAAAGTAAGGGTTTACTATACATTTTTCAGTAATTACAGTTACTTCTGAGTTAAACACTGCATAGAACAATTTTATATGAAACAATAGTGAATTTAAAAATCTAATGTTAAAATATATGTTTTCTAATTTATTGCTGCCCCCTTAAATTCTTTGGCCAGTTCATGAATAATTTATTTGAAATAATTGAAAGAACAGTCTCATGTCTATCCTTGTATTTTTCATCTGGTCGAGGTTGATAAGGGTTTTAGAAAGTAATGAATAAATAATGCAGTTTGGGGGCCTGGGTAGCTCAGCGAGTACTGACTCTGACTATCACCCCTGGAGTCGGGAGTTCGATTCTAGGGTGTGCTGAGTGACTCCAGCCAGGTCTCCTAAGCAACCAAATTGGCCCGGTTGCTAGGGAGGGTAGAGTCACATGGGGTAACCTCCTCGTGGTCACTATAATGTGGTTCTCGCTCTCGGTGGGGTGTGTGGTGAGTTGTGCATAGATGCCGTGGAGAATAGGGTGAAGCCTCCACACGCGCTACGTCTCTGTGGTAACGCGCTCAACAAGCCACGTGATAAGATGCGCGGATTGACGGTCTCAGACGCGGAGGCAACTGAGATTCGTCCTCCGCCATCTGGACTGAGTTGAGTCACTACGCCACCACGAGGACTTAGAATGCATTGGGAATTGGGCATTCCAAATTGGGGAGAAAAAAAAGAAAAAGTAATGCAATTACTTTTCAGACAGAGTAATTAGTACAGTAATCTAATTACACTGTAGAAGATGTAATTAGTAGTTAGTAATTAATTAATTTTTTTAGAGTAACTTACATAACACTGGTGTTTATGCTGGGAGATGATTATAATAACAGTTAAGTAATTCATAATTAAGGCACTATTTACTAATTAAGACATTACTTAGTCCGTTATGAAACTTTTTCGATGTCGCCAAGATAGGGTTCAGTCAGAAATTTCTTCCTGTAAATGTTCAACACACGCAGTCAATTACTGATTTGCTAGTCAGTCGGGACTTACCTCCATCCCAGTTACTGAAAGCACTTGCACGTGTTGGGGAGCGTGTTTGTTGATAGTTTAATTGTTTGGGGTTTAATTGATGGAGTTTAATTGATGAAGTAATTTGGCAGATCCTTGAGGATCCCTTAAGGATCTGCCAAATTACTTCATCAGTTGGTCGCACGGCCCGCGCATTTTGAATTCTTCGCTCGTTTCAAGGTGAAGGCGGGAAGCGCGAGATCGATCAGATCGTCAGCTGATGGCTTTTCTCCCCTCAGATACTGATTTATTACATTTTTTTATTAGTTAGGTTAATGTAGTCAGTATTTGGGATTGACAAACGTAATTACTATTAGGTTGACATCACTGGTTACCAGACCAAGCTTTCAAACACTTGGTCAAATTTTCAAATTGTCCCCGGACTGTCAAACACAAAAAAGGTTTTCAGGGTGGATGGGGGGAGAGGTAACCCCCCTAATAATCAAAACAAGCAAGTACAACCCCCCAATATTTATACCATTATCAATGGAAACATGTAGATGCTTCACACTGTAACCCCCCCCAATATTCAAGCCAAATCTACGCCCTTGAACCAAACTATCCCAGATAGCACATGTACATCTCTGAGTTATCTGTTTAGGTCTTTTCATCATGGGAAGCATCAGCATTTAATTAACATCTGCTAGACATCTTAAAAAGATCAGATTTACAAACAATGTAAATAATAAACGTCTCAAAGACATTTCCTGAATGTCTTATTGACATCCGAGACACAGCCTACTTATTGACATACGTCTTAGACATATTGCAAATGAGCAAACAACATAAAAAATGCGTCTTCCAGATGTAAACACATACATCATATAGACTTCTGGCTGATACGTGCGTGCTATCAGGGATGTTTGAATAGAAAAAGTATTTCACACTCAAAACAAGGGTAATGACCATATTCTACTACTGTTTGAATGTAAATGAGTTAATTGATAATGAGATATGTTATTGCAAATGTTGTCACTTGTATGAACATAGCTCTGGGTTTATGAGGGCCTGCTAATTGTGTTTGATTAAAGACACCAAAAGTGTAGCTTACTAGGTCTGTACTGAGAGAAAATAATTGGAGGAACGAAAACCAAACAGACTGTGGAGATGCCAAGTGCAATCTGGAGTCTCACCCCCCTCTCCCACTTTGTCAGTGAGAAATATTTTACTTTTCATGGCTATTACTCTTCCTATAATGACTCTGATTTTATTAAAAAAAGATGACAGTGCAAATGTGATATTGATAGGAGCTTTAAACAAAGCAAACTTCTTGTTTGAATAGACTGGATGTAATGTGCTTTTTCTGTACAATTTCTATACATAAATACACACAAATAAACAAGGGCTGAAACATACTCCATGCAAGTGTCTCCATGCGTCATTGTGTCCTGAGACATGTCAGACCACAGCTCACAAGTATTTGTGGCATTTACAATGTTGCCATAAGGGGCGCTATCATTTCGGTTGCCACCACTGATTTATAACATAGAACTGGATTGCTGATGATGTCATAACATGATGAAGCCACTGCAGTTGCACATACATTCCAGTGTGCCTTGATTTAATAGAAAATCTTGTATTTTCAGTGAGCATACATTAGTCATTCAATCACCGATTTTATCTGAAATCTGCCTGTACATCCTTAGAACGCAAACGTCCCACACATGTCATTATTTATTTAAAGTCGTGAATTTGTCCTGTTTCTTGAAAGCCAGAGCGAGTTATGTGTATCTAAACCAAACAGTATACCTCAAACTAACTTCAGTGGCGAATAGATAAGCTGAATGTAAACAAGTTCACTGAAACTGAGGTAAGAAGATACAAGCAGATGTTTTGAGACATATTTATTGCGAACATCCAAGTGGTTCGTTCAAAGTTAGTTGCTTTATTTTCTCAACAAAAAGTGCATTTTTCTCGGGGTCACTTTGCTGAGAGCGGCGCACACTTTCTCTCCCTCCCTCTACCACACACATGCAGCTGGTGTGCAGAGAGTGACGGAGACAAGCAAGGCAAAGATGGGTCAAACTAAACAGTGTGAAAACAGGCAAATCCCAGACATTATATTCGATTTAAAAATCCTGGTTTGAGGTGTGCTGAGTGATTCCAGTCAGGCTTCCTAAGCAACCAATTGGCCCGGTTGCTAGGGTGGGTAGAGTCACGTTGGGTTAACCTCCTTGTGGTCGCTATAATGTGGTTCTCGCTCTCGGTAGTGTGCGTGGTGAGTTGTGCATGGATGCCACCGAAAATAGTGCTCAACAAGCCACGTGATAAGATTCACGGATTGACGGTCTCGGACGCGGAGGCAACTGAGATTCGTCCTCCGCCACCCGGATTGAGGCGAGTCACTATGCCACCACAAGGACCTAGAGTGCATTGGGAATTGGGCATTCCAAATTGGGGAGAAAAATCCTGGTTTGACTATTTTAAGGACCCCCCGGAGGAAGGATGTGTTGTCACTCCAAAACAAGCAGATCTTACAGCTTTTTCTACTTGTGGTAAAACTTGTGGACAGTTTTGCTGCTTCCCTTGATGATAATTGTGCTGCACTAAGAAGCTGCACACTGGGGCAGGTGATGCTCTGACATTGCGATCTGCGAATATCTTCTCCCTCGTAATGAATATGACCCATAATGAGCAAATTAAACTTTAAACATGATTGTCACTAGAGGGCAAAATGCAACTGTCTCATCCGGAGATTAAGAGACGGTGAAACTGGAGCATTTTCTCCCGTCAGTCATTGATGCTCTATGGCAGTTTGGGCATACCAAGATGCCCGCTCGAACACTTCCGGTGGCTTCCCCTCCTGCTGGCAGTTTACCGTTGCGTCAGCGATCCAGTTCTATATACTGTATATCAGTGGTTGTCACCCGTCCTGTAAAATATGGGATCGTACCATTTTTAAACATGAAATGATCCGTCCTGTATCGAGTCAATACAGTATGTGATTTGTCCCGTATTTAAGGTGGGCCGGTGGCATCGCGGCGAAATCATCCAAGAACGTTAATTTAAACTTAAAAGCTGTTGGAAATTTTGCCTTTGGTGGTAAAGGGACTGTCTGAAAGTCCACACGTTGTGCTAAAATGTGCTAAAACGTCAGCCAGTGTGTGTGAAGCTTAGTCTGAGTGAAGGAGGGGACAGATTGCAGATGATATGAGAAGAAATGGACCAAACGGAGAAAACTGTGTGTGTACTGTGTGTGTTTGTAAATATGGACGTGTCACTGAGGCACAGAAGATGACAGGAGGGGTATAATGTGCAGAAATGATTGACAGTTTCTTGATTATTCATGCAAACCTGTTGATCTGTAAGAGAGAGAAAGAGATTGAGAGACACATACACAAACGAGGAGTGAAACAGAAAGTGACAAATTGTGCCTTGTCGCATCTCCATGCTTAACGGCTTTATTGAAATGTTGAGCGATAATAATGACTGCAGTGTCTGACCAAGAACATTTTCTCATTAAACCACTGCCAATTAGGCTAAGTTTATTTCAGTACTAAATACTGTACAAATAAATATAGCAAATAGTCCCTAAGGTCCATTCAGAAACATCATACTTAAACTAGGAAATATTTTCTATTATAAAATAAAACTTTTAGTGTTAGGCCATATGTGAGGAGGCGTGAATGATCATGAATATTGATGTGATTCACACCTGAGGAGACAAAGACCCCTCCCTTGAGAGAGAATGAATGTGAGGAGACTTAATGATTGAATGTATTGTTTGTAGCTTATTCACAAAATCAAGTTTAAGTTAAAAGAAGTAATCTGACTATACATTTTCTTTACATAAAGACTTTATACCTACACTACCATTTAAAAGTTTTAGATCTGTGAAATTTTTTAATGTTTTTAAAAGAAGTCAGCAAGGCTGCATTTATTTGATCCAAAATACAGCAAAAACAGTGATATTGTGAAATATTTTTTTACAATTTAAAATAACTGTTTTCTATTGGAATATATTGTAAAATGCAGTTTATTCCTGTGATCAAAGCTGAATTTTCAGCATCATTACTGCAGTCTTCAGTGTCACATGATCCTTCAGAAATCATTCTAATATGCTGATTTTCTAATATAGGCATATTTACAGCACATTTTACACATTTACACCCGAACAGATAGTTGCAAGCACAAGCGTCGTTGATGATAATGAGGCAGCATAAACACAAGTTAAAATATAATCTAAACATTCATATTATTTTTAGATCATATTACACATCATATTTATGTAATACAGCATACAATTTAAATACCTGCTTTAGCCGAAACAACATTTAAATGTAACTAAAACTTGCCTATTAGGACATATTTCAAATTTCAATATACTGAATCCTGGCTGGCAAGTCTGGAAATAGTCCAGCTAGTAAAATATGTCCATGTTTATATAAAATAGCATGTCAACTAATGTAAGTAAAACTAAATGACTTACTCATCCGAAATTGTATCCTCGGCTGGATCAAGTTGCTCACATTCATCGTCGCTGAGTCCCGCTCTTCTTCTGAGGAAAATGTGAACTCTTCCTCACTATCCAGGAGCTTCCTCACCAGTGTAGCGTGCCATCTTCCAAACACGCAGAAAAGTGAATGAACTTGATGTTTTTTAAGGCATTGTTGCATTGATCGTCTCAGCACATTACCGTATGAATAGCGCGCTCTGCTGGTGGGTGTGATCACATTAGTGATAATTATCTGAGCCAGGAGAAATTGTACATCTCTTTGTTTCATACAGATTACATTGCAGGAGAATATTTGTTTTAAATTTGAATTGTTTTATTTAAAAGTAGACATTTTAAGCTTTCTTTAGACATATGTTTCATGTTTGTCTGATAAGTATTCGCGGAGTTTCAGTTCATTTTTGTGAGGTGTTTCAGAAAGATGCTCGCGGAGACAGAGACGGCTGAAAGCGCACCCTGTTTATTTTCTTTATTTTACAAAAGCACAAGGTTTTGTTATTATTGTGAGTGGACACAAATAAAAGTAGACCCTTTATAGTCTCTAATGATGTCTTACACTTATCTGTATGCCCAAAAATGACGGAGTATTTTAAGTTGTTTCCGCTGTTATGAGGAAAAAATCCAGCAGGACACGCCGGCACGTCCATCGACCCCAAAGGGTTAAACATGTAACACTGTGGTGTTGTGGCTCTGTTTATTTTAGCGGCCCATCTTGCCCAACACAGTAACATTGGCTTGACTGGTTCTGATTATTTCAAGCTGGTCTCATAGAATCACGTTACCATACCAACATGTTTGCAAAATGATTTTGCTGTGGCTTGGTGAACGTATCGGGGCAGTTTGGTGGTGAAATGAACAGTAGAGGCACTACAACAACAATGACTTTTATTCACATCAGGAGTAAAACAGCACATCATCAGTTCATGAACACTTTTCGCCCTGTTCCTCACACAATGTTATCTTACGACATCTGAACACTTTTACTATAGCACATGACTTGTAAGGCGATATATTTTAACGTTTGCATTACAAAACCAACTACATTTACAAACTTGTTCGAGCATGATTAAAATACACTGTAGCTCAACTGATAGAGCGTTGTGCTTGCGATGCATAGGACTGGGGTACGAGTCCTGAAGAGCACGCGAGTTGACCCGTGAGCTGTAAGTGCCATAAAGCACCACAAAATGACGTAGCTGCACTGTAAAAAAACAAATCCTGTTGTTTTTACAAAAAAAAAAAACTGGCAGCTGTGGTTGCCAGAATAATTATGTAAAAAATACTGTAAAAATGTAAACAACTTTACAGAACAACCTGTAAATTTTACAGTTTAAAACTGTTGTAATTTACATGACCACGATGGCACTGTAAAAAAAAGATTATGTTAAATTTACAGTAAAAAAAAAGTTATAAACTTGATATTAACCTTCTGAGACTGTACAAATCTGCTTTTTACTTTATAAGGTATTGTTAATCACCATAAAAATTACAGAAGAGCACATGATGACATGAAGTTCACCAATAGTGGCCCTTCCAGGAGCAATGATCAATAAACATGTGGAGACAGTGCTCAGTGTCACTCACACAAACACTAAACACCGTCAGGGTAACACATGTGAAATTTAAATAATGCAGTAAACATTAACTAAACTATATTCATTATAAAACTGAACACCCCAATGTACATAACTGATATCAAAAATAAGAAGAAACATAACTATTCCCATAAACTATAATGAAATATGATGGGTCATGTAGGAAATTCTGTGAACGCCCGATTATTGTTTTTTACTGTAATTTTATTACAGTAAATTTACTGTAAAAATTACATGTACTCTCTTGTTAAATATACATTTTTACCATTAATTATATAGGAAAATCATACTTTTTACATTTTATTGTAAAAACTACCATATTGTCTTTTGGTATAAAATATATTACAATTTTTACTGTATATTTTACAGTTAATATTCATTAATCAATTCTTAATCGTTTTATTTCTGTAGCATTTTTACAGTCTTTTACCGTTAAAATTATAGATCTTTTTTACAGTGTGCTTCAGCTATTGCATTTTCATCACATGATTTTTGTGACATTATCGGTTTACGGTTTAGTGTATGGAGGTAGGTTTTGTTGATTTAAAACCAGATAGAGCATTAACCTGAACCCCGTCTGTTGTGAGAAAATGTAACTCACTTTTAGCACCACACAGTGGATATTTCACTTCAGAACTGTCTAGATACATGCAAGGAAACCCATAATGCCATTTTGCAAAAATGTCGCCACAGTCGCGTAACTTACATAAGATCAGTCTGGATTATTTTTGTGATTCTGTTTGATGATGCTAATGGTGCAGAAATTACACACTGTTAAGAGTTTTCTCCAGAAATTATAACAAACCAGATCGATTCATTTTTGCTCCATTTTGTCAAAGTGTGCTTTACTTTTGTCAAGCTACAGTAATGGACTAAATGAATTATGAGTTCCAATAAAGTCCTTAAAGATTGGAAACTCTCAAGTCTCGAGTATGAATGATTCATTCACATAAAAGTTTCATTCAAAAACACAGTCATTAACGACTGAAACACCACTAATAGGTACCCATAATTATGCCTCAACACCATCCAGACAACTCCAAAGCCTTTGTCTCTCCTTGGATGTATTACGTCCAGCCTGAGAGCTTATAAAAACCTTCAAAAAGCCTGATCGAAGATGGCCGCCAAACCCTTTGAGAGTTAGTCCTTTGACCTGTCATTCCTTAGAATATTACTCACCGTACCTGAGCTCAGACGGCATGGGAGAGTAATTGGAAACCAGTACCAAGCTATTATACAGGAGATAAGTAAGAGGGAAGAGCATTGATTTTGAGCTCTGTTGGATCCTACCCCGCTCTTATAAGAAACAGGAAATTGATTCTGAATTCGAGCCTCTTCATCATAATGAATATTAGATGCCAAAATTGTCAGCTAATGAATATGTCTGCGTGTATCAACGTCGAGGCTCCACATTCAAACAAGCTATTCATGACTCTTTGGAAATGTTTTGTTGCATTCACTTTCGTCAGATGCGTCCTCACAGGCCAGTGACATTCTCCTTAAGCGATTGATTTTATTGGCAAACGGGAGAGCAGACATGACCTTGAATGAAGTGCGAAAGCTCCAATGTTCATTTTCATGGCTCTCAAGGCGCATTCTTCAGCAGCAAAATTCAATTATTGTCAGAGAGACTCAACACAAATGGAGAGAACTGTGTGGCTTTAAGATATTTCAGAATTTCAAGTTTTACTTTTCTATTTGTACAGTTGTCGTGATGGCAACAGCACTATCACAAAAGAGTACGGAACTGTGCTGAAGGACATTTAGAATGTTTGTTGAACTTCTGGAGTCCAGAATTTTTTTAATTCAGGACTTTTAAGTGCTGGCTTAATAGAATAATTGTTGACAATTTGCCTCCCTTAAAACGTCGGAACACGACGCTATCAGATCCAGCACTCTAATGAGTGATTAAAGGTCCTTTTCACTATTGATTAATGCTAATTCCAACCCTAGGGTAGGATTGAATCAAAACAGTGGCCGAACGCCCTGGTCCGCGATGACAAATATTTTGCCAGGATGTCTGTGAAATCACATCTTCTGAGGCAGTATTTATTATATCACAAATCAGTGGCACTAGTGCGTATTCATGTAATTTGCAGCAATCTAGATTATGATGCAACAATCACTAAAATGATTTGTGGGAAAGGGAAAGAGAGCAAAAGAGAGAAGTGGAGAGAAAGAGAGGTCTGACTTTGCAAAGCAATGTTTTTCAATGACAAATAAGGGTTGGCAAGATGTGCAATTCAAAAATCTTTTAAAAACTTGTTTTAAAAGCATGCATAATGTTTGTTCAAATGTACATTTTGTATTTGTGTTGGTTTCATGTAATTTGAAATGACATTTGCACCATTTTTTACAAAAACGTTTTTGCAATATTGAGTGGGACATATGCTGAAAGCACCTCTGTTTCCTAAATAATCTTTGACAAATTATGTAAAAATAAACAATAAACATATTATTACACTGCAATAGAAGAGTATATTTTATTCCACATTAATTTTCCGGTATATTATCATATTTGTATGAAAAATACTGTGTAACGTGGTTAGAGGGAAAGGAGGAGGCGAGAACCAGCTTGACAATATAAATAATAGTTTAATGATAAACTTAAACAAAAACACACAAACATAAGCACATACAGGGCAGCTGCCCGTAATTCTCTCTCTCGTGCTGCCGTCTCTGGTCGCCTTTATCCCTCGCTCGCCTCATAGGGCTGATTGGGGTCCGGGCGTCCATCATTCCGCCCGGCCCCGCCCTCCTCCGCGCTACACTCCTCCCTGCGTTGCCTCAGGCCGGGCATGACGTACATCCCCCCCTCCTCTCCGGGGGGGCCTTGCGCCCTGCCTGCCGGCAAGTCATCCCCACCTTCCTCGACCTGGGAGGAGACAGGAGGGGAAAACAAAACAAAACAAACAAACAAAAAAAAAAGATGAGGGAAAGGCCAACACGGAGCGACAGTGCGAAAGAGAGAAGAGAGAGAGAAAAAGCTCACTCACTGGTTCTCTGATGCGCCGTCGTGTGGTCCCCGATCACTCCTCAACCCTCAGGCAGACGACAGCCGCTCCTCCCCAGGCAGACCGGAGTCAAACCTCCATCGCTCCAGGCGGTTGGAGAGTCCCGTCCCGCCTTGCCTCATGGACGGCGGCCGTTCCCCGCGGTCGGGCTACTCCGTCCCCCGGCGGATGGCAGCGGCGCTCGCCTGGGTGGACGGCAGTGTCGAGGACTCTACGACGGGCATCCCTCCTCCCTCCCGGGTCACGGCACCAGTGTAACGGGGTTAGAGGGAAAGGAGGCAGCGAGAACCGGCTTGACAATATAAATAATAGTTTAATGATAAATTTAAACAAAATGCACAAACATAAGCACATACAGGGCACAGAAAAGAAAGAAAGAATGAAAGCCTTAAATATTGTCACACATTATACATTTTTCATATATACAGTGAAATTTCTTTGTTTTCACATATCCCAGCTAAGCTGGGGTCAGAGTGCAGGGCCAGCCATGAAACGGCGCCCCTGGAGCAGATCGGGTCATGGGCCTTGCTCAAGGGCCCAACAGTGGCACCCCCGACCTTCTGGTCAGTAACCCAGAGTCTTTAACCGCTGAGCCACCACTGCCCCTCACTCACCTCATCAGGCTGATTGGGGTCCGGGCGTCCGTCATTCCAACCGGCCCCGCCCTCCTCCGCGCTACATACTGGTTACGCCAATTGACACAAACCAGTTACACCACCTGACCATATTGCTTCTACAGTCAAAGGCCATTGTTTGTTGAAGACATTGACACTGAAAATCAAGCTTGACAGTCAACAAGGTGACGTAAACTTGGTGTTTTATTTTATTTCACTGAAGGAAAAACATCTGACAGCAACAAATCAGAGTAAAACATGTTTTCAAAAATTGTGTGTGTGTGTGTGAGAGGGGAAGGGGGTTGTGCAAGAGAGTGAGGGAGAATCATGTGTGATTAGGGCTGTGCGTGTGCTTTGAAATGTTTCCAGTCCTCCATCGTTAGCTTTGAATGACGTGAGTTCAAAGGTTCTGGCTCAGAGATAATGTGCAGCACATCAGACTCATAATAGAATAGCAGGTCAGGTTGATGAGGCCAGGTGAAGACATTCTTCAGCTTATTTTTTCCATGGTAAGGGTGAACTTTGCATGGAATTGCCCTCTATTATATTGTATTAATTGTGAAATTGCAGAAATTCAATGAATTGTATTTTATAGATGTACATTTTTATCTTTGAGTAACGTTTCTCCTATCACTGAATTGTTGGAGTTTGAGGTACTTTAAAGCTGCTGTTCATGTTCAACAGGAGGTGTCAAAGTAGTATTTACTTAATGTAATATTTATGTAAATTGGCCTCTAACAGACAGGCTTGTAATAGGAGTCAAATGGTGTAACCGGTTACACCATTTGACATTTCAATTTAAAATCTAATTTGACAGGCATTATCATGGACACAAGCACATAGCCTTGGTGTGAATATTTCAAACATGATTTTTAGTAAATAGCCTACTCATTTTTTAAATTATGATGAATGATCAATGTTTTACTGGAGTTATATCATTTGACATTTGACACAAGCATACATGACCATACCCCAAACATATCTTGAATATTTTAAAGAGAGTTACTAATCTTTTTATGCAGCAGTTAGGGTCATCAGGGGTCTTTCTCTGTGATATCATTTCCTGTCACATGGTCTTCTTTGAATGGTGGTTACACCAACTTGACATCTCAGGAAATTGACTTGACTGACAGGATCCCCCAAATTAATTGTAATTTTCAGAACAATGGTGTTCCATTACTTTTATTTACTATTAAATAGTTATAGTGTAAGATTATGCCAAACTAGTTGATGGGGTGTTTTATTGAGAATTTCACCTTTTTTAAGTAAGTTTAATTATTTGGTACAAAGTTTTTACGGTTACACCACATTGACATTTTTGCCATCATCCCCCAAATATTCTCTCAAAATTGATACAAACCAGAACTTTTAGACTAGGTCCTCAATAAAAGAATGTATACAAGTAATTTGTACATTTATTTTCAAATTTTAACCCTTTTAAATTTAACTAAAACATATGGACACAAAAAAACTTCTGTCACGTCATTGACCCATCTACTAACCAATTTTTGTCAGTGAATTATGGAAGAAATAACTATATTGATACTGTGACCGTGATATAAAATTATTCATGGGTCACTGACAAATAAAGTTGTCTGAGAAGATTATAAAAATTAGAAATCATTTAAAAAATGTGTATCAAGTTTGTGGAAATGTAGTATTTGTGTCCATGCTGGTTTCATACATTTATATTTAAACATTTCTAGCATTTTCTGTAAAGAAATTGAAACAATGACTTAATAAATGTCAAATGGTGTAACTATCAATTAAAAGGTATTAATATACTTTTCTTAATCCTTGAATACACGTAAGTGCACACAGCATATTTTATCATAGTTTTCAAACATATTTTTGAGTCACGGATAAGTTCTCAGGGTTACTCCATATGACGTGAACAAAATATGCTTATAAAAATGTCAAATGGGATATTTTTAAAACATCACACACCATCATGAGGGTCTAAAGTGGTCCTCTCTGTTTTATGATTACCCCCCCCCCCTTTTTTTTTCTCACATGACAACAGAATGGCTACATGTGCATAGTTGCATAATAAAAAAATAAATAAAAACAATTATTTCACTGCTTATTTTTAGAAGAAATAATTATAAAAGATTATTCCAAACTTTTGTACTTGCCAGCATTTCTTTTTTCAAGAATGTAACTTTTTTTTAATTTTTATTTATTTATCCCCTTTTCACCCAATTTGGAATGCCCAATTCCCACTAGAACCTTCTCATGTTGGCACGGTTACTCACCTCAATCCGGGTGGTGGAGGACAAGTCTCAGTCGCCTCTGCTTCTGAGACAGTCAATCCGCGCATCTTATCATGTGGCTCGTTGTGCATGACACCGCAGAGACTCACAGCATGTGGAGGCTCATGCTACTCTCCGCGATCCACGCACAACTTACCACGCACCCCATTGAGAGTGAGAACCCCTAATCGCGACCATGAGGAGGTTACCCCATGTGACTCTACCCATCCCTAGCAATCGGGCCAATTTGGTTGCTTGAGTCACTCAGCACACCCTGGATTCGAACTCGCGATTCCAGGGTTGGTAGTCAGCGTCAGGACTCGCTGAGCTACCCAGGCCCCCAACTGAATCGGATTTGAAATAATCACAGTATTCTCTGTTTTTGATGTCAAACTGTGAAGAGACATGCGCTCAACATGTGCGCACATTGAATAATCTGGTAAGAATGCCGGTGATGGTGTTTACAAGCAGTGCATAATCGGCAAAAATTGTGTGGTAATCAGCAAAAATGTACCTGTGCTGATCGGTTTATTCTTAAGCCGTTTATGGACTTACACCGATAAAGGAAAGCCGTGCAATGCGTTTACATGACCACACAAGTAGTTGGCTTATTTAGCATAATCATGTAAGAACATGCATGTAAATGCACTCATTGTTTTGAGTGCATTTTTTAACAGCTTAATACAGTATATCCAGATGAGGAAAAAAAAATAGCATCTCATCATTGACCCTCATACCATGGTTTAAGATTTTGGTCATACTGTAACACCCACCCCTAAAATCTACCATTAATTCAATAAAAAGTAGTTGGATTATTGAGTAAAGGTCTGATCTGTTTCACACAGTTGTTCCGAATATTTTATGGCTTTTAAAAAAAACGTGTCTGTTGTATCTACTTATTTAGAAGTCTTATAGCCAGCATCTGGCCCATCTTATTGTTTGTGGTGGATGCTAGGTGTGTCCTGCTTGTGTATGGATGAAATGCAGTTGGCAGTATTGAGACAGAATGACTCCTGTGAGTCCACATTAATGCTGGAGTCTGTTTGGATGGAATTTAAATGGATGACTGAGAGAAAATTCTGGGTATGAGCGAGAGAGGAAAGTGTGTGTGTTGGAGATACTCAGCTTTCATTAACAGAAACACATCCCAGCAAAATGGCAAATGTATTTTTGTTTATACAGTATATTTATTACAATTGTAATTAGAGGTAGGCCGATGTATCGGTTTTACCGATTAATCAGTGCCGATAGTTGCCAATAGTTTTAATCTAGTGAATGTAGGCTATAAAAAGCTTAGTTTGGTAAATACTTACTGTAAATATAGAGGATTGTAATGGAGCCAAGTCTGTCATCTCAAAATAAGTAAGTGTATTTCTGCCTTTTTTTTATATACGTAGTTAAAAGTCCTAGATAAAAGTTTCTGGTTATTATTGGGATTTTGGTTGCAAAATAAATTGCTGGGATTTTATTCATTTTAGACTCTTGTAGCCTCAATGTCTGTGCCCGTCATAGTAAGGAAAGATTATAAATTCTATAAATCAATTTTAAAAACTATCGGCCGATTAATCGGTCATCTGCTTTTTCCACCACCTTAGTTATCGATAAAATCCACTATCGGTCAACCTCTAATTGTAATTATGAAACATTATTATTGTTTTTAGCCTACTGAGCTAACCCTCATCCAAGCCTTTCTGCAGTTTTTAGATTTGAATTAAAACATTATTTAGTAAGTTTATTTGGTCGATATCCTTAAGGGTTTGGCTGCTCAGACTGGGGGGATTTCAGGTTTTACTATCCTTGTGGGGACATTTGATCCCCACTATGGAGGCAAAATCTGATCCACACACTTTCACTCACACACTGTAGTACTACAGGAGCTAACTGGAGCAATTGTGTGATGGAACCTCAAATAGAGCTTGTGTGGTCTCCTCAAATAGCCTTGTGTTCAGAACAGTGACATCGAGCGAGACGATTTTAGGTCATACTCTGCTTAGGACAGAATAACGAACAGAGTCTGCCTCATAAGTAGGGATGAAAAATGATATAGAAAAACAAAAGAATGAATGCATGAAAGAATGAATGATTTATCCTGTGGTCTTCTTAATTCAATTATGATATACTTCCGCATGTGAGTTATTGTGATGACCTTTTTGATTTTGCTCCAAGTCTAAAAGTTTCTTTTTGGCTGAAACTCTCCATTTGAGGAGAGTGAGTGTATTAATTCAGTGCAAAAGTGGGACAGCAGCACTTGAGAGGACTCGTGTCTGCTCCAGACTTATTTGTCTTTCAATAAGGGGAGCAAGCTTCTCTTCTCTTCTCATCCTCTTCTGGTTTTCTCTTCTCCTTCTCCTTCTCGTCTCGTCTTAGGCTCTTCTAGTCTTCCTTTAGTAATATCTTCAGATGCTCAAACATTTTGGAAGTTGGCAGGATTAACATGGCAAAGTGTGTGAGAGTGAGAGAGAGAGAGAGAGCGAGCCCTGGAGTGATACTTAAGTCAAGGTCATGTAGAGGAGAGCTGGTGTATGTGTGTCTGAGAATGACGAAAGTGTGTGAGAGAGAGAGAGAGAGAGAGAGAGAGAGAGAGAGAGAGAGATGAAAGGCCTTCGTCAAAGGGCAACATTATAGTGATTACGTTAAAACCATCCATGTACGTGCCTGCGTGTGTATGTGTGAACACATGGAACATGTGCAGTAATGCATGCAGTGTGTTATGCAACCATTTCTTGGTTCTATTCACTTGCCTTTCCTCCGCAACTGTTCTGTTTACAGGAATATTTCAATCCAAAAGGAAAATTCAACCATAATTTACTGACCTTCAGGTCCTTCCAAACCCATATGGCTTTCTTTTGTATGCAGAACACAAAAGGAAATGTTTTAATGAATATTCTGGTCTGGCTTTTCAAAACAACTCAAGTTCTCACTAGGACTGTGCGATATGGCTATAAAAATTATACCGTGATATTTTTCTGCCTTTTGACGATATTCAGTATATATCTCGGTAATTATGTATTTGCTCTGAAATGGCTCAAAAGTGATTTTTTATTTTTTTTAATTTTTTTAAATCAGAGGAACCATCATCCAAACAACTTTTATAGCCTCTTTTGTCAAAAGACCAAAATTATGACTAAAATAAAAAATGTGTGAAAAGTAACACTGCGTATGTCTTCAGAAGACTTCAAATATGACGCACGAGTCACATGGACTACCTCTATCATAAGTTTCGGTTATTTTTAAGCTTTAAAGTGAGTCACTATCAACTGCCATCATATTGAAAAGAGGGGCTGGAATATTTATTAAAACATCTATGCTGACTTTATTTTGCATAGTTCCAAAGCCACAAGAACGATATGAGGGCGAGTAAATGATGATATCTTTAAAAGGTTGAATGAAATTAAACTTGAATTCAGGGAAAAAAGGCAGAGGCGAATAAATAAGCAGTAAAAGTACAAAACCAGGAGGTGTTTAAAAAAAGAACAAAAGACCAAGCAAACGGGACAGCGTCAAAAACAATGAGATAATGATTGAGGTATGACATCATAAGCGCACCGCATACTCTACCTCATATGTGTGCGTGTGGTGTGTGTGTGTAAAGGTAATGTTTGCTAAGGCCTGTCATGTTTTGTGCTGTGCTTTTGAGGAGCTGTGAAAGAAAAAACAGGGAAAAAAATCTTTTAATCACTTTCCTCTCCGGAGAGCAGAGAGCCTCTCCAGAGGGCCGGCAAAAGAGAGAGTGTGTGTGTGACTCACTATTCATGTTTGATATTTTTGTGCTAAGTGGAAAGAGGGAGTGTGTGTGTGTCTTTTTCTGAAAGATAGAGAAGGAGCTGTCTTTAACGCAGAAGGATGTGTTGACTATATGCATATGAGTTATATACGTGTGTGTGTGTGTGTGTGTGTGTGTGTTTATAGGGTTTCATATATGTTATACAAGGGTGTAATATAGTATATATTGTATCTTTCTGCCATAGCATTGGTTGAAATTTATCTCCAGAGATCTGTAGCTGAAAGCTAATAAATAGATGAACAAATAGACTACTCTCAGCAAAATAATACAAACAAAAATACAATATATAGAATATATTGTAAAAAATATACACAGAAAAAAGCAGGCAATAGATATTCCCACAGAGCATAACAAATGGTGCAACAAATTCATCCTGGAAGTTCATTAATTTGATGTGTGTGTTTAAACAAGGTGGTAAGGAAAGAGTTTTGTGTGTGTGTGTGTGTTATTCAAATCTGGCAACGTGTTGAGATGGACAGATTGTGCTGAACAAGTTCCATCACGTCAGAGGCTGTTCATTCCTTCATTACTCTTTCTCTGTTTATCTGTCTGTCTGTCTGTCATTCTACCTGTCTATCTGTCAATCTGTCTGTGTTGTTCTACCTGTCAGTCTGTTTGTCAGTCCATCTGTCTGTCCATATCTGTCATTCTACTGTCCATCCATTCATCTGTCTATCTATCTGTCTATCTGTCTATCTATCTGTCTATCTGTCTATCTATCTGTCTGTCTATATATCTATCTATCTATCTAGCTATCTATCTATTTATCTATCTATCTATCTATCTATCTGTCTATCTGTCTGTCTATCTGTCTATCTATCTATCTAGCTATCTATCTATTTATCTATCTATCTATCTATCTACTGTCTGTCTGTTCATCTCTGTCGTTCTACTGTCCATCCATTCATCTATCTGTCTGTCTGTCTGTCTATCTACTGTCTGTCTGTCTGTTCATCTCTGTCATTCTACTGTCCATCCATTCATCCATCTATCTGTCTATCTATCTATCTATCTATCTATCTACTGTCTGTCTGTCTGTTCATCTCTGTCGTTCTACTGTCCATCCGTTCATCCATCTATCTGTCTGTCTACCGTCCGTCGCTCTACCATCCATCCATCCATTCATCATTCTATCTATCATCTGTCTGTCTGTCATTCTACATGTCTGTCTGCCCATCTGTCTGTCTTTCTACCTGTCTGTCTGTCTATCTGTCTGTCATTCTACCTGTCTGTTTGTCAGTCCGTCTCTCTGTCCATATCTGTCGTTCTATTATCCATCCATTCATCTATCTATCTATTTATCTGTCTGTCTGTCTTTCTGTCCAGCTATCTGTCCATCTCTGTCGTACTATTATCAATCCATTCATCTGTCTGTCTATCCGTCTGTCTGTCTGTCTACTGTCCGTCAATCTACCATCCATCCATCCATCCATCCATCCATTCATCATTCTATCTATCTTTCTATCTGTTTGTCTGTCTGTCTTTCTACCATCCATCCTTTCATTGTTCTATCTATCTGTCATCTCTCTGTCTTTCTGTCCAGCTGTCTGTCCATCTCTGTCGTTCTGTTATCCATCCATTCATCTATCTATCTGTCTGTCTGTCTGCCGTCCGTCACTGTACCATACATCCATCCATCCATTCATCTATCTTTCTATCTGTTTGTCTGTCTGTCATTCTACAGTTCATCCATCCATTTATCTGTCTGTCTTTCTACCATCCATCCTTTCATTGTTCTATCTATCTGTCATCTCTCTGTCGTTATACCATCCATCCATCAATTCATTGGTCTATCTATCTATCTATCTATCTATCTATCTATCTATCTATCTGTCTGTCTGTCATTCTACCATCCATCCATTCATTGTTCTATCTATCTGTCATCTCTCTGTTGTTATACCATCCATCCATCAATTCATTGGTCTATCTATCTATCTATCTATCTATCTGTCTGTCTGTCTGTCTGTCTGTCTGTTACCAAATATTTATATTGTTACCAACCAGTGGTCAACATCATTTCAAGACTCAAATGTCCTTGGCAAGCCAAGCACTAAAGGATTTATTTATATACATTATTGCTGTTAAATACACACGTGCTAGCAAGTGAAAAGTTCTTCACACCGACGTGTGTGTGTGTGTGTGTGTGTGTGATTACACAACTATACATAAACCATATCAATAAAATATCTTACCTGTCGAGTAAGGAAAAAGCCATCTCTGGGTCGCTTTTAAATCCTTTCAGATCTCGGAGTTGATGCCACCTTTGAAAAGCCAAGCTGATGTTGATTGGGGTTTAATTATGGACTCTGTTGCTTTCCCTTTTTGCTTGTAGACTCTGCTCTGTTCGGGTTTCTTTGTTTTTTTACAATCGGTGATTCCCCGGAGGTTTGCTGTTTTGATCCAATGATACATGGTCAATTTTTCTTGTTCGTTGTGATAACAGACTTTCAGCTTCAGCTACTCCCACACACGTGCTACAGTAGCCAGATCTTATTTTCTCTGTGTATGGATATGACGTGACACGCACGAGTGAATGACGTATGTATGCAATTTCCTGCGAAATCTGCCTTGCCAGCTCTAAAAAAATAAATCATTATTATACAGTAGGTTTATCAAAGTGTATTTAGGTAAAGTAAAGACATGGTTTGGAGGATGGATTTTTGTTGCACTCTCTCATTAATAACATTTAGTTGTTTTTTAACAAAAAAATGTACATCGTGTAGCTTTAACCTCCTGGATTTGGTGGATTTGCCATCACGCAAGCATCCGTCAATGACACCAGGTGAAACATTACTAATAGCCTACATATTAAGAACTAAAGACAATTAAAAATGTAAATACAATAATAATCAAAATAAATAAGCCTAATAAATTCCCTTGTGTTCCCAAAATAATGCTGCCAAATGTGTGTTCTTATCGAATAAACTGAACCTCCCGAGATGATCGGAGATGAAAATTCTTTACAAGCGCTTGTTCCACGAGACCGGCTCGTGCTGCACGGCTCTGAACAATCAGCGAATCAGACACAAGCATTGACGGCTTTTATTTTGTCTGTTCTTAAAAATATAATAAAGTGTGTTTCTTCAAGCACGTGTCTTTATGACTAACAGCATTTCTTGTTATGTGTCACTCCGAGACATCTGTAACAGGTACAGTGCATCCGGAAAGTATTCACAGCGCTTCACTTTTTCCACATTTTGTTATGTTACAGCCTTATTCCAAAATGGATTAAATTAATTATTTTCCTCAAAATTCTACAAACAATACCCCATAATGACAACGTGAAAGAAGTTTGTTTGAAATCTTTGCACATTTATTAAAAATAAAAAACGAAAAAAATCACATGTACATAAGTATTCACAGCCTTTGCCATGACACTCAAAATTGAGCTCAGGTGCATCCTGTTTCCACTGATCATCCTTGAGATGTTTCTACAACTTGATTGGAGTCCACCTGTGGTAAATTCAGTTGATTGACATGATTTGGAAAGGCACACACCTGTCTATATAAGGTCCCACAGTTAACAGTGCATGTCAGAGCACAAACCAAGCCATGAAGTCCAAGGAATTGTCTGTAGACCTCTGAGACAGGATTGTATCGAGGCACAGATCTGGGGAAGGGTACAGAAAAATGTCTGCAGCATTGAATGTCCCAATGAGCACAGTGGCCTCCATCATCCATAAATGGAAGAAGTTTGGAACCACCAGGACTCTTCCTAGAGCTGGCCACCCGGCCAAACTGAGCGATCGGGGGAGAAGGGCCTTAGTCAGGGAGGTGACCAAGAACCCGATGGTCACTCTGACAGAGCTCCAGCATTTCTCTGTGGAGAGAGGAGAAACTTCCAAAAGAACAACCATCTCTGCAGCACTCCACCAGCCAGGCCTGTATGGTAGAGTGGCCAGACGGAAGCCACTCCTCAGTAAAAGGCACATGACAGCCTGCCTGGAGTTTGCCAAAAGGCACCTGAAGGACTCTCAGACCATGAAAAACAAAGACTGAACTCTTTGGCCTGAATGGCAAGCGTCATGCCTGGAGGAAACCAGGCACTGCTCATCACCTGGCCAATACCATCCCTACAGTGAAGCATGGTGGTGGCACCATCATGCTGTGGGGATGTTTTTCAGCGGCAGGAACTGGGAGACTAGTCAGGATCGAGGGAAAGATGAATGCAGCAATGTACAGAGACATCCTTGATGAAAACCTGCTCCAGAGCGCTCTGGACCTCAGACTGACAGCACAACGACCCTAAGCACACAGCCAAGATAACAAAGGAGTGGCTCCGGGACAACTCTGTGAATGTCCTTGAGTGGCCCAGCCAGAGCCCAGACTTGAACCCGATTGAACATCTCTGGAGAGATCTGAAAATGGCTGTGCACCGATGCTCCCCATCCAACCTGATGGAGCTTGAGAGGTCCTGCAAAGAAGAATGGGAGAAACTGCCCAAAAATAGGTGTGCCAAGCTTGTAGCATCGTACTCAAAAAGACTTGAGGCTGTAATTGGTGCCAAAGGTGCTTCAACAAAGTATTGAGCAAAGGCTGTGAATACTTATGTACATGTGATTTTTTTATTTTTTTATTTTTAATACATTTGCAAAGATTTCAAACAAACTTCTTTCACGTTGTCATTATGGGGTATTGTTTGTAGAATTTTGAGGAAAATAATAAATTTAATCCATTTTGGAATAAGGCTGTAACATAACAAAATGTGGAAAAAGTGAAGCAGCTGTGAATACTTTCCGGATGCACTGTAGATTAGCAAAATTACCCACGCATGAAATACATTTGGACGAGGAGCTTGCATCACATTTGGCATCTGCGACTTCCCAGATCTGTGGTTTTGCCATTTCCCGATATTGTCGATCATTGTCTGTTCGCAATCGGCATCGGGATCTTCGTAAGACATCGACGATATCCGATTTCGTAGTCCTATCGCTCCTAAATTGCATTATACGCTCTTTAAACAACCTGACAGATTAATTTCTCATTGTCATTTGTACTCATCGCAGCGATCACCTGTTGAATGTTTATCAATAAGAATAATTTGAAGGGATCGTTAAATATTCACGAGCTCAATTAATATTCTAAGAGACTGGATGCATAATGAGCAGCAGGTGGAAGATGGAACACAACCAACATTCTGAATTCCATGTTTGTTCACTGACTTTTGTCAACTGGCCATCGCTCAATTTCCCCTCCAGGTAGCTTGGTATAGTTTGATTTTTATATAGTTTTTTTCATGCAACAGCTGCCCTCAGTGTCATCTCTTTCAAGAAATGCCATGGACAAACAGTCCGGTTCTAGTTTTTGCCCAGTTTCAACGGGCCTGTCATTTGTAAGATTTTGCATTAAGTAGTACCGCTTCTTGTTACCCCACCGGCCTGCCGTCGAATCACTCACAGGCCCTCATACCTGCAGTTTGCTGGATAATTGCTTTCACAGGAGTCCATTTATAGATTGTCAGATGCAATAATGAGTCCTGACGCTTGAAATACATTTTGTGAATAGACACATTTAGCAAGTGATAATGATTTTCAGCACCCTTGCTGAAAGAATGGAGTTTGCTTATTTATTTATTTACTTATTTATTTACTTAGTCAATTATTTCTGCCCATTAACAAAGGCCATCCGTCAAATGTTGAGTTATTAATAATAACAAAAAGTTTTTCCAAGTGCTCCAAGCCCAAAATTACCTTTTTTGGGGGTTTTTTTTTCAGGAAATTGTTCAGTAAAGTGTCAGTGATCAGACGGATTTAGAAGGATATATTGAAAATAACAGGAATCTGCTCCAAATTGACCACTAAGTCTTGCCATGGAATCTGAACAATGTGACTGTAGACGGGTCAATGACTTTACGCTCATTCTTTTTTTTTCCGGATATATTAAGTTATTCAGAAATACATTCAAAATGCAATTCACACAAAACAATGACTTGAATACACCTCTGCTATGATGAACATAGTTTTCAATAACTGTGTCCAAAGTCATTTTGATATTTTTTGCAGGGGCTTAAATGTCATGTGGTGTAAACATCCAGAGACAGTAAAAAAAATAAACAAACAAATAAACAACAAATTATATTCTTGCAAGAAATGACTAAGCATGTGTAGTGCAGAATAATATTTGACTATTATTTCTTAAAATAATAAGCAGTGAAACCATTTTGTAGTAAAATATTATTAATATGTGAAAAAACTTTCATGTCATGTGGTGTAACCAACATGTGTAAAAAAATAAATAAAAATAATAATCAACATAAAACTAAGTGGATCCCTTCAGATGCTTATGAATATGTTTAAAAAAATATCAGATATTTTGACATTCTTATGAAAAGGCACATTTTGATCAGGTCATTAATGTTACCTCAAGAAAACATCTTGACTCAATCTTGACTTTAAAAATAATAAGAATAATTTTAAAAAAATGTTTTGCCTTAAAATATATTTGTAAACTTTTTTTATTTAAATGAATGATAGATTTGATTAAGTGTAAACTCTTATGTATCAAAGGTGCAAGGAAAGTATTACAGCTTATTTGATGGTTACAACACATTACATTATTTTTTTTCTCCCCTTGTTCACCGCAATTTGGACTGCCCAATTCCCAATGCGCTCTAAATCCTCTTGGTGGCATAGTGACTTGCCTCATCTTATCACGTGGCTTGTTGAGCGCGTTACCACGGAGACATAGCGCCTGTGGAGGCTTAATGCTATTCTCCGCTGCATCCACGCACAACTCACCACGCACCCCACCGAGAGAAAAAACCACATTATAGCGACCACGAGGAGGTTACCCCATGTGACTCTACCCTCCCTAGCAACCGGGCCAATTTGGTTGCTTAGGAGACCTGGCTGGAGTCACTCAGCACGCCCTGGATTCGAACTCGTGACTCCAGGGGTGGTCGTCAGCATCTTTACTCGCTGAGCTAACCAGGCCCCACACATTACTTTTTTAAAAGTCATTCAAATAAATAAAAAAATAAAAATTCATTAAATATATATTTTTTTAAATTATGAAATAAAATTGGACACACAGTCTGCATTTCTATGAACTTGACATCTTTTTAAATTAAAGTAGATTTTTAAACCTTTGTTTTTTTTTTTTTTACTTTTGGACAATGTTATTTTTCAATGACCCAGTCACACAGTATTTAGCAAGTGATGTTGTCCTGCTTTGCTGTTATTTATTAAAAAAAAATATTTTGTCCTATTATTTAGTCCTAAATGCTGTTAATTATTAATTCTGTGCCAAAAAAAAAAAAAAAAGAAAAAAAAAATATGTGTAATGGATTCCTATAATTATTTGGAACCTTAATCATAATAAGAATCCTAAAAAGAATCAAATAAAGTCCTGCTGGATGGACTGAAATTCCTACTTTTCTGTTCATCCTAGCCAGCAAGATCTTATTTGATTCTCTGCTAAATCGTATTTTCCCCCATTACGATCCTATAGGATTGTTTACAAATGATGTCAACTCCATTAGCAGTTAAATTAATGGATGCACATTCCTTTTGCTGACCCTGTAATGGACTACGTTGCCCCCTGGTGGCCAGAATTAAAAGTTGAGGCAAAAATAGTTGTGATGTGAATGATGGACAGCTGACATGTGTGATGCTAGCATCCAAAAGTCAAACTGTGAATATGAGCACATGATCTCAGATGCACAAGGACATATAATCAGAATTCTATACAGAATAGTTGGCGAAACAGTATACGTTTATTTACTGTATGCACACACACTGCTGATATCTACCCAATAATTAAAGTGTGATATAAATGAACACACACAGATATGAACACCGATAGGGAAAACCAGCAGAGCAGGCACAAATATGGGCCAACGAGACACACACACACACACGCATTTGCATGCAATGATTTGTTCCGTCTCTTGATCTTGCACCAGTTGGGCAGCTCTGTTCTCAATCTCCTCTCATCCGTGTTTGGCATACAAACACACACCAGACAAAACGGGGAGAGACATGCAGCATTGGGAGTTTTGTGTTCTGACATCACAGGCTACTTGATTCAGATTCAGTTCAGATTCGATTCGGATTAAAATCTTATTCAAAGGTGCTGTAAGTGATTTTATCTGCTCAAGGAGTACTGCAGGGTTTCCATGGTCATGAATAATTTATCAGATAATTTTTAAATAGTTTTTTAGGCATGGAAATGTCACTGAAAATAATACAATCTTAAAAGTCATGGGAAAGTCATTGTCATTGATATCTTTCAGGTGATTTTCCGCATTGTTTTCCAAAAAGAAAATCACTTAATGCACTTTCAATTCAAAGATTTTTATTAAGATTCAGTTCAAATGTAAAGGTGCGATTTCAGCTGTTTTGCTCAAGGAGGTCTACAGGGTTCCCATGGTCATGGAAAACCTGTGAATATCAGTGAATTTTAAACTTGTGGTTTCCAGGCCTGGAAAAGCTGTGGAAATTCCGAAAATTCACTTACTGCACTTTCATTTCGGATTTGATTCAGATCAGACTGATCACACTGTGAATTCGCCAACAGTAGGTCGAAAGCACTTCGGTCTGTACTTGCCGAAATTCAAATAGGAAAACAATGGGAAAAACAGAGTAGATGCAAGTAGTGCGTTCATGCGTCTGTGACCGAGAGCACATGTGTATAACAAGTTAGGTAGGCTTGTTTATTTTTGTTCATGAATTGCAAAGCCTAACCCAACTCTATCCCAAAGTCAAACTTGAAAAACTGACCCAAACTTGGCCCAAAATCCGACAGGTTCTAGGGTCCCGTCGGGCACGGGTGGAGTTGCAGACCTCTATTTCTGTCTTAAAGGTGTAATTTAGGCAGCCGCCCACTATTTCCTTGCACAGCCGCCAAAACGTAAAATATAGGCTAATGTATAATTTCCTAAAAAATACAAATGTTTAATTTCCTAAATATATTTCTACAGTAAGTAAGGGGAACATATCTCCCCACCCCAGGTTATAATGGTTGCTACACCCCTGGTTTGTTACTTCAATGAAAATTTTTTTTTAATGATTGAAAATGAAAATATTGGCCATGTCATATCAAGATATCAAATCTACTTACACAAATAGCATGACATATATTTCAGGGACTTTCTTTATTTTTTATGAAAAACTAAAACAGAAATGACATTAAAAAAGATCATTTGACAATGTATTTTTATCTATCTATCTATTTATTTATTTATTTAATTTTACTAATGGGAATCTAGTGTAATCTCTGGGATAGAAATGCCAATGGTAAATAAAATAAAATAAAATATATACATATGATAAGAAAAGAACAATAGATGTAATAAAGGTTTATTAAAATGTAACAATAATAAGAAAAATCAAGTTCAAAGATGTAAAATTAATTATATTTTGAAAGGTTAACATTAATTAGTTCATGGGGGCTTGGGTAGCACAGCAAGTAAAGACGCTGACTACCACACCTGGAGTTGTAAGTTCGAATCCAGGGTGTGCTGAGTGACTCCAGCCAGGTCTCCTAAGCAACCAATTGGCCCGGTTGCTAGGGCGGGTAGAGTCACATGGGGTAACCTCCTTGTGGTCGCTATAATGTGGTTCTCATGTGTGGATGAATAGCATGAAGCCTCCACATGCACTAGGTCTCTGCGGTAATGTGCATCATCAAGCCACGTGATAAGATGCGCTGAGATTCGTCCTCTGCCACCCGGATTGAGGCGAGTCACTACGCCACCATGAGGACTTGGAGCGCATTGGGTACTGGTCATGGGAGAAATGGGGAGAACCCCATTGCCCCCCCCCCCCAAATAAAAATGTTAATTAAAATATCAGGGGGTACATCAAGTAAATCATTTAGGTCAAAAGGGTTCAGCTGACAAAAACATGCCCTAACTCAAACCCCAACCTTAAACCTAAGGGTCAGTGGATTAAAATGTAATCTTAGATGGAAAATGCAACCTCCAAATCTCTGATTCATCATTGATTATGTGAACATGATTACTTCCTGGTTTGCATGGGACTAGAACCCATTTCTCAGAGGCTGCTAACACAACATGCTAGCCATAGTGCCACAGGAAAAGATGAACACATTTGAATTTTGGAGATGGGAGATGGCGCTTGTGAGTAACTCGATAGAATAGGGTCGATGTCAAAGTACTGGAACATTCGGGAACATCATGTCGAGTTCCTGTGTGATCATGTTGTTTAGATTTACTTTCACTCCAGATTCATCTATGCAGCTACAATATGCAGTATGTTTAAAAAGGTGTGGCGAACTCACCTTAATTGACACTGATCTGGCATAGCAGGGTTCATTTGTCATTCTTTGGAAACATTTCCTGTTTGGCTGGGCATCTTAAGAGATGGAAAAGGGGTGGGGTGCGTGTTTTCAGCTAGGTCCTCTTCCACAAAGCACCCATTGTGGAGATTTGTATCAGATAATACAAACATATTGGCAAGTATATTTGCTCAAGACGTTGTTATGCACACACAGATGCACACACTGTGCTGTCGTAAGTCCAAAAGGATGTTTAATCTTGACCCAGAATTGTCGTCATATTACACATGCATGCAGCCACATGCACGCCTGAAAAACATCATGATAAATCATACGAGACAGATCTGACGCTAATGCGAATCATCAGTGCAACGATCACGTACAAACTCTCATTATTTCTATTCCACTCATTCTTCTTCCATCATTGCCCTTTTATCTTCTCTCTTTCAAGAGTTTCAACAGTTAAGTAGCTTTATTGGCTGGTAAAAAAAGGAATATACTGTAGTAAGCAATAGTAACATTAGATATACTGTACATACACGCATTTACACACACGCACATGCATTTATATATATATATATATACAGTATTTATATATGTGTGTACTCCATAACAATTTTACTGAATGTGCCCTCAGACTTTTTGACCCCATATATACGTATATGAGTGTTTCTACAACTTTGGCTACTTTCATGTCCCTGAAGTTGATTTTCTATTAAAATTTTTAAAAGATTTTGGCTTTTTTCCTTTCTTATAGGTAGGTTTCATTAAAACTGAATTGAAAACTTTTTACCAGGCTTTTATTGTTTATTTTATTGTACTTTTCAAATGCCTTTTATGTATAGATTTGACTTGTCCCAGACCCAGACTTTCATTATTTAACTATGAAAAGTCATTATAAAAAGTGCTAACTATTACATGTTTAAAAATAAACAGGTTTTAAACTAAAATAATCTAACCCTAACCATTAAAATATTTATTGTGAAAATAATTTCTATTTTTCTAAAATTACAACTGTCCCACAGCTGTGGCGTCAATTCATCCACACCAAACTATTTTGCACCAAATAAAGTTTTTTCAAAAGTGAATGTACTTGTCATCAAAACAAAATGTCAGTAAAGAGCATGCTTGAGATAAAATATGAGGCAAGTGATGTTTGAAGAAAACAAAGAAAAATCAATGTAAATATCACTTGTAAGCAGAATATTTTTATTGGGTGTAATTTCCAATCAAGTTGTAATTTTGCCAAACTACGCAAAAAGTGTGAAAATATTATTTAATTTTGTGTTTTTGGGATACTTATAATGTTAACAATGAAATTAGCCTTAGCAAAGGGAGTAGACCATTTTATTTCAAAGACATTTAAGGAATAGTTCACCAAAAAATGAAAATTCTCTCATCATTTACTCACCCTCATGCCATCTCAGATGTGTATGACTTTCTTTCTTCTGCAGAACACAAATAAAGATCTTTAGAAGTATATTTCAGCTCTGTAGGTCCATACAATGCAAGTGAATGGTGATCAGACCTTTGTAGCTCCAAAACGCACA
The DNA here is from genome assembly GCF_019703515.2 of Myxocyprinus asiaticus. Taxonomy (NCBI): domain Eukaryota; kingdom Metazoa; phylum Chordata; class Actinopteri; order Cypriniformes; family Catostomidae; genus Myxocyprinus; species Myxocyprinus asiaticus. The sequence continues at coordinate 26,490,515 of NC_059391.1, forward strand.
TAAAGTCAGCATAAAAGTAATCCAAAAGACAGTTGTTTAATCCATGTCTTCAGAAGTTATATGATAGGTGTGGGTGAGAAACAGATCCTATAAATTTCCCATAAATTCTCCTCCTTGCCCAGAAGGCGGCGATATGCATAAAGAATGTGAATCACCAAAAACAAAAGAAGAACTCTTAGGAGGGCTGGTGAAAGTATTAATTTAATAAAAAAGAACAGGACTTAAATATTGATCTGTTTCTCACCCATGCTTATCAAATCACTTCAGAAGACATGGATTTCACCACTGGAGTCTTATGGATTACTTTTATGCTGCCTTTATGTGCTGCTTTGAGCTTCAAAGTTCTGGTCACAATTCACTTGCATTGTATGGACCATTAGAGCTTTCTTCTTAAAATGTTTGTGTACACATCTGAAATGGCATGAGGGTGAGTAAATCATGAGAGAATTTTCATTTTTGGGTGAACTATCCCTTTAACATTTCCATCAACGTCATTTCCACCACATAATTCTATTAAATACAATACAGAATTTGAGATGTGCTGGAAATGACACTGTGGTAGGAATTTTCATGACTTTCAAGAAAAAAAGAAAAAAGAGTAATCTCCTGTTATGCATGTACATGGACATTAACAAAACTTTACTTTCTAGATGTTCACTCTGCTAAAAGTGCCTGAAGTTCAAGAAAGTTTGTTTCACAATTTACACAAATGTATGCCTGCTGCATCTTTATCTCTCTTTTTTTTTCAGTGTGTGATTTGCTAGGCCCTTGAGGATGTGAAAGCGATGGACTGAGTATGTACTTGGATTTATAGAGAGCGAATCAAAAGAAAAGAGAGAAAACATGGAGAAATGAGAGAGATTAAGTTACTGCAAGTTACTCCACCTCTTATCATAACATAAAATGAGAACAACACACAGTGTATTATTGCACAGCTAATATTATAAGATAATATAAGTGTAAGAAGAATGTTTTTGCTGCCTGCTCTCACACTGATACAGCTCACATATCAAATAATGGACCTGTGTCTTGGTATCTGATTTAGATAGGCTTTGACAGTCTCTTTCAGGCCAGGTTGTCATGAATCCCTTGTGTGAGGTCAAAGGTCAGAAAGCATCTCTTTGTCCTTCATTAAAGTAATGCACTCCTCCATCATCTGATAAATTACTGACAGCACAACCCCAAGGACAATTTTTTTGCTCAAAGGTTGCTCTTTCATTGCTCAGATGACATACAGGTGCATCTCAATAAATTAGAATGTCGTGGAAAAGTTCATTTATTTCAGTAATTCAACTCAAATTGTGAAACTCATGTATTAAATAAATTCAATGCACACAGACTGAAGTAGTTTAAGTCTTTGGTTCTTTTAATTGTGATGATTTTGGCTCACATTTAACAAAAACCCACCAATTCACTATCTCAAAAAATTAGAATACATCATAAGACCAATAAAAAAAACATTTTTAGTGAATTGTTGGCCTTCTGGAAAATATGTTCATTTACTGTATATGTACTCAATACTTGGTAGGGGCTCCTTTTGCTTTAATTACAGCCTCAATTCGGCGTGGCATGGAGGTGATCAGTTTGTGGCACTGCTGAGGTGGTATGGAAGCCCAGGTTTCTTTGACAGTGGCCTTCAGCTCATCTGCATTTTTTGGTCTCTTGTTTCTCATTTTCCTCTTGACAATACCTCACCAGGTCTGGTGAGTTTGCTGGCCAGTCAAGCACACCAACACCATGGTCATTTAACCAACTTTTGGTGCTTTTGGCAGTGTGGGCAGGTGCCAAATCCTGCTGGAAAATGAAATCAGCATCTTTAAAAAGCTGGTCAGCAGAAGGAAGCATGAAGTGCTCCAAAATTTCTTGGTAAACGGGTGCAGTGACTTTGGTTTTCAAAAAACACAATGGACCAACACCAGCAGATGACATTGCACCCCAAATCATCACAGACTGTGGAAACTTAACACTGGACTTCAAGCAACTTGGGCTATGAGCTTCTCCACCCTTCCTCCAGACTCTAGGACCTTGGTTTCCAAATGAAATACAAAACTTGCTCTCATCTGAAAAGAGGACTTTGGACCACTGGGCAACAGTCCAGTTCTTCTTCTCCTTAGCCCAGGTAAGACGCCTTTGACATTGTCTGTGGTTTAGGAGTGGCTTAACAAGAGGAATACAACAACTGTAGCCAAATTCCTTGACACGTCTGTGTGTGGTGGCTCTTGATGCCTTGACCCCAGCCTCAGTCCATTCCTTGTAAAGTTCACCCAAATTCTTGAATCGATTTCGCTTGACAATCATAAGGCTGCGGTTCTCTCGGTTGGTTGTGCATCTTTTTCTTCCACACTTTTTCCTTCCACTCAACTTTCTGTTAACATGCTTGGATACAGCACTCTGTGCACAGCCAGCTTCTTTGGCAATGAATGTTTGTGGCTTACCCTCCTTGTGAAGGGTGTCAATGATTGTCTTCTGGACAACTGTCAGATCAGCAGTCTTCCCCATGATTGTGTAGCCTAGTGAACCAAACTGAGAGACCATTTTGAAGGCTCAGGAAACCTTTGCAGGTGTTTTGAGTTGATTAGCTGATTGGCATGTCACCATATTCTAATTTTTTGAGATAGTGAATTGGTGGGTTTTTGTTAAATGTGAGCCAAAATCATCACAATTAAAAGAACCAAAGACTTAAACTACTTCAGTCTGTGTGCATTGAATTTATTTAATATACGAGTTTCACAATTTGAGTTGAATTACTGAAATAAATGAACTTTTCCATGACATTCTAATTTATTGAGATGCACCTGTAGTTGAGCTCCCAGTTATTTTGGGAGAAATAAAAAAAAGACAGAAATGCGTCAGTTGTTGACATGCAGTAAGAGTATAGAGCTATAAAGTTAATGCAGACAGCACAGCTCAGATAATCTGGTCTTGGAAGAATGATGAGAAATTAATATTTAAGGATGTATTGTGTCAATTCATGGATACTCTACACACAGAGATCAGTGCTAAGCCGCTGATGTGACTGGTTTATAGTCCCTTTGAGACCAGAACCCCCCCTCCCCCCCCCACTCTCTCTCTCTCTCTCTCACACACACACACACACACACACACACACACACACACACACACACACACACTTCAAACTGAGCTGTGCTATCTGCATTAACTTTATAGCTCTAAACTCTTACTGCATGTCAACAATTGACTCATTTCTGTTTATTTTTATTTCTTCCAAAGTACCTGGGAACTCAACTATGTTGTTTGAGCAATAAAAGAGCAACCTTTGAGCAATAAAATCATCCTTGGGGTTGTGCTGTCAGTAATTCAAACATGAGGGATTCATGACAACCTGGCCTGAAAGAGATTGTCAAAGCCCATATAATATAACATACAAAAACATTCTTCTTACACAGATAATATTATCAGTGCAGGTATACACTCTGTGTGTATGTGTGTGCATTCACTGGTTATGTAATCTTAGAATTCATTAGAGAAAAAAAATGGAGAAATGAGAGAGCTGTGCGATAGAGCTCTCTAATTTCTCCATGTTTTTCTCACTTTTTTTGTTTTTGTTTCACTGTATAAATCTCAAAACCAAGTACATACCCAGTCCATCGCTTACACTCCTCAAGGGCCTAGCACATCATACACTGAAACAAAAAGAGAGATACAAAAGATGCAACAGGCATAACATGCTTAAAAACATTTATGTAAATTGTGAAACATAAACCTTTTTCAGCTTCAGGCACTTTTAGCTCTGTGGACTTCTAGAAAGTCAAGTCTTGTTTTGTTTTTTTAACACTCATTTCGCTACTAAAAATGTCCAACAGTGTATTTAAATGCGTTACAGGAGATTTGTCATTTTCATTGTTTTTTCTGAAAGTTGTATTTAATAGTATACTTTGGTAGAAATGACACTGATGGAAATGACATTATTTAAAATGGCAACCACCCACCCACATTTGTAACTATTTAACAACGTCCTAGCAACCACCCACCCAGAACACCCTTGTATCCTCCTAGCAACGTTCTAGCAACCACCTACCCAGAACACCCTCGTATCCTCCTAGCAACGTCCTAGCAACCACCCACACAGAACACCCTCGTATCCTCCTAGCAACTTCCTAGCAACCACCCACCCAGAACACCCTTGTATCCTCCTAGCAACTTCCTAGCAACCACCCACCCAGAACACCCTTGTATCCTCCTAGCAACATCCTAGCAACCACCCACCCAGAACACCCTCGCATTCTCCAAGGAACGTCCTAGCAACCACCCACCCAGAACACCCTCGCATTCTCCAAGGAACGTCCTAGCAACCACCCACCCAGAACACTCTCGTATCCTCCTAGCAACATCCTAGCAACCACCCACCCAGAACACCTTTGTATCCTCCTAGCAATGTCCTATCAACCACCCTCCCAGAACACCCTACTGACTACATAACAACATCCTAGCAACCACCCACGCAAAACACCCTTGTATCCTCCTAGTAACGTGCTAGCAACCACCAACCCAGAACACCCTTTTAAATAACTAGCAACATCCTAGCAACCAGCCACCCTGAACACCCTTGTAACTACCTAGCAACGCCCTAGCAACCACCAACCAAGAAAACCCTAGTAACTACCTAGCAACATCCTAGCAACCAGCCATCCAGAACACCCTTGTACCTACCTAGCAATGCCCATCAACCTAGCAACATGCATACCAACACACTAAAAACTACTCAGGAAACACTTTTGTAAATAGGACATCAGGAGTTGTAGAAAATGTATGTACACACACACACACACACACACACACACACACACACCAGCCCCCCAGAACACCATAGTAACTATCTAGCAGTGTACTAGTAACCACCTAGAAAACCCTAGTAACTACCTAGCAATGCCCCAGCAACCACCCACCCAGAACACCCTTGTAACTACCTAGCAACATCCTAGCAACCACCCTTCCAGAAAACCACACTAGTAACTACCCAGCAATGCCCCTATCACCACCCACTAACCCACCACCCACCCACTAGCATTGTCCTAGCAACCGGCCACCCAGAACACCCTAGTAACTACCTAGCAATGTCCTAGCAATCAGCCACCCAGAACACCCTAGTAACTACCTAGCAATGCCCTAGTGACCACCAACCCAGAAAATGCAAGTAACTATGTAGCAACATCCTAGCAACCAGCCATCCAGAACACCCTAGTGACTACCTAGGAATGCCCATCAACCTAGCTACGTGCATACCAACACACTAAAAACCATTAAGGAGACACATTTGTGAAAAAGACATCACGAGTTGCAGAGATTTCACACACACACACACACACACACACACAGTTTCAGTGTCCACCTTTTACAGACAGCTCTAACATGTGACACAGAACCAACATAGTGCCAACACAACTTGCACACCCATGCAATATTTACACATTGTGATATTAGTTCTAAATATTTAATCCATTTTCATATTTGCATTTCTCAACGTCTCTGTAAGTTTCTCTGCAGCTGATCCAACTTGTGAGAGCTCTAAAACCTAGAGAGCTGGCTAAATAAACAACCTTTTAAGGCATCATATGCACTCTTACACAAAGCCTGTTCAAAAAAGTAGAGACATGCTACAGACATGAATGATACCTTAAATGTTGCAGCAAGTTTATTTTTAGTTTTTTTTATTACTTGTCTAAGCGATCTGGCAGACAAATCACAGACAATAAAAGGGATGAAAAACAGATTTAATCCCATAAACTTACATTAAAAACAGGCTACACGCATTTTAGAATATTGTAGAGACTAATATAATGTAAGAATGTTAGACCAGGTGACTGGTCCACTTTTTATGTCTCTCTGGTTCTGAAGCTCGTTCATTAGGTCCTGTTACACACCGTTTACAGCATAACTTACACCTAATGCTTTTCGCACACCTTATATGGTGCCGTAAAACCACTTGAAGAGAGGGAGGAAGAAAATAAAAATAAAAGTGATACAGATGATAAAAGTGACACATATGGGCGAGTTAAGAAGCGAGGGATAAATCTTAAAAGAGGAAAGGATGACAGGATGGAAACGAGAGAGGCCAAGACGAATGTGTTTGGATGAGGCAACTAGTAATTGCAAAGTTCATAGTACTTTGTAATATTTACACCGATCAGCCACAACATTAAAACCACCTGCCTAATATTGTGTAGGTCCCCCTCGTGCCACCAAAACAGCGCCAACCTGCATCTCAGAATAGCATTCTGAGATGATATTCTTTTCACCACAATTGTACAGAGCGGTTATCTGAGTTACCGTAGACTTTGTCAGTTCAAACCAGTCTTGCCATTCTCTGTTGACCTCTCTCATCAACAAGGCATTTCCATCCACAGAACTGCTGCTCACTGGATGCTTTTTGTTCTTGGCACCATTCTGAGTAAATTCTAGAGACTGTTGTGTGTGAAAATCCCAGGAGATCAGCAGTTATAGAAACGTTTTCTGCTATGGACATGAATGATACCTCAAATCATGCGGCTTGTTGAGGAGAGGCATTCTAGTAGATCAGACTTATGGTTTTCACCTTGCAGGCAATAAAACAGGTAAAAAAATCCCATAGATTTCTATTGCAAAGAGGCTCCACATATTTCTGCAAGAAACAATGCTCTTATTTGATTTGGGCCAATAAGAAACCACCTATCAACCACCCAGAACACCCTAGCAATCACACAGCAATGTCCTGGGCAACCACCCACAACACCGTAACATCACACAACACAATGCTCTAGCAACCACATAGCAACACCTTGGGCAACCACCCACAACACCGTAGCACCACACAATAATGCCCTGGCACCACCCAGAACAAGCTCACAACTACATAGCAACACCCTGGCAACCTCCCACAACACCCTAGTAACCACACAGCAATGCCCTGGCAACCTCCCACAACACCCTAACAATCACATAGCAACACCTTGGCAACCACCACAAACACACAGCAACATCCTGGGCAACCAACACAACACCGTTGCACCACAAAACAATGCCCTGGCAACCATGCACAGCAACCTAGCAACCACACAGAAATGCCTTGGCAACCAGACAACATCTCCCTGGCAACCACCCACAACACCCTAGCAACCATATAGCAATGCTGTATAGCATTGCCCTGGCAACCACTCACAACACCCTATAATCATATACTGTAGCAATGCATTATAGCAAAGCCCTGGTAACCACCAGTACATCTAGCAATTACACAGCAACACCCTGACAATCACATAGCAACACCTTGGCAACCACCACAAACACACAGCAACATCCTGGGCAACCAATACAACACCGTTGCACCACAAAACAATGCCCTGGCAACCATGCACAGCAACCTAGCAACCACACAGAAATGCCTTGGCAACCAGACAACATCTCCCTGGCAACCACCCACAACACCCTAGCAACCATATAGCAATGCTGTATAGCATTGCCCTGACAACCACTCACAACACCCTATAATCATATACTGTAGCAATGCATTATAGCAAAGCCCTGGTAACCACCAGTACATCTAGCAATTACACAGCAACACCCTGACAATCACATAGCAACACCTTGGCAACCACCACAAACACACAGCAACATCCTGGGCAACCAATACAACACCGTTGCACCACAAAACAATGCCCTGGCAACCATGCACAGCAACCTAGCAACCACACAGAAATGCCTTGGCAACCAGACAACATCTCCCTGGCAACCACCCACAACACCCTAGCAACCATATAGCAATGCTGTATAGCATTGCCCTGACAACCACTCACAACACCCTATAATCATATACTGTAGCAATGCATTATAGCAAAACCCTGGCAACCACCAGTACATCTAGCAACTACACAGCAACACCCTGACAACTGCACACAATACCCTAGCAACCACATAGCAATGCCTGCAAACCACCTACAGCATCGTAGAAATCATATAGCAATACCTTGGTCAAACATCACAACAACGTAGCACTGCAAAACAATGCCCTAGCAACCACACAGCAATGACTTGACAACCACACAACATCGCCCTGGCAACCGCCCACAATACACTAGCAACCACACAACATTGCCCTGGAAACTGCCCACAACGCCCTATATAGAAATGCCCTGGCAACCACACACAACACCCTAGCAACCACACAGCATTGCCAGGAATATTTCAAGTACCCGTATTTAAACTGCTGGATCCGTGACCACTAACGACTGCCAAAGGCCCTCTTTTCTTTCTTCCTTTGTCTCCTTTTCCACTCGAAACATCTTTCCTCTCTGCTTTATTCAGGATCTTTTGTTTTTACGTCCTCTTCACATTCTTTTCCGCACCTTTCTCATCTCGCTCTTTATTTCATTACCACTCATAATTCACTTAAGGATCCTTCAAAACAACATGTAAATTACCCTCATTACCTCACTGAACAATTAGACACATGTATTAACAGACTGTTACAGTTTGGGAAAAGAGGATGCAGGAACCGTAGTAACAAACAATAAGACTTTAACACCAACGCTGAACTGAAAACATAACAGATTGACACATACACACACACACACACACACACACACACACACACACAGCGGCCACGTGTATCTCTCTCTCTCTCTCTCTCTCTGGTGTCCCTGGCTCCTCCTATATCGCTCTCCCACTGATTGGGCAACTCAGTGCCAGGCGTGCATCCTCTTGGCCCGGCCACGCCCTCCTCCTCATCACATAGACACTTTTGGAAAACCACTGCCTTATAGAAAAGGTATATCACAAATGAGAATGCTTTAATGTCTCAATTGTTTCTCCTTGACGGCAACAAGATTCAGAAAGTCTGAGTCTCGGTTTCAGTTTAATGTGTTTTATTGGTCAGACAAATAACTATACCTTTGTCTTGCCAAATCACCATCCTCTTGAGTGCAATCAATGCTTATTGATTATATACATCAATACTATCAATATCTCTGGTGATTAATCTCTCACACAGGCTCTCCCAATGCAATATCTTGTTACATTTGTCACCACTGACAACAGCACTAATACATGCAATACAATAGCCTAACATCCGTGTTTGTGCGTATGTCCCCTGTTTGTGTCTGTTTAGCCCACGTAGCATTATTTTACTCTGCGTCTGGCAGCCGAACCTCTCTGCCTACCAGGCCGCATCTCTCTCCCCAGGCTGTGCCGTCCTGAATATGCCGGAATGTTATCTGATCCAGATAGCAGCCAAACAGCCCTCAGCTGAGCTGCCGAGCCACACAGATAGCCTTCTCTCTCTTTCTCTCTCACTCAAAGAGCTCCTCTGAAGTGTTGGAAAGGTCATGTTACGAACAAATCATTCTGAGCTTCACGTTTAGAGCCATTGTCTCGCTGTGACCGGGGCAAAAGTGGTAAGCTCCAGTCATCAATGGCTAGTGAGAGCTTCCTCTATTTCTCTGTCTGTGTGCTTGCAATATATATACAAGGTGCCCCACTTTGTGCCTGACAGGCTTATCAGAATTACAGACTCAGTATTGTTAGGGTTTAGGTTAGGGTATACTTCTTTTTTTCATGTGGCATTCGGTAGAGCCAGTCGATATAACTACAAAAATTATATCTCATTGTTTTACAGCCTATTGCCGATATTCAATATATATCTTTTTTGTTTGCTCTGAAATGGCTCAAGGCCCCTGCACACTTCATATGAAATCTGAGTGTTGCATCATTTAGAACAAAATCTAGCCAAAACGAAGGTGTTTTTGAGTTTGTTTCTGTAGTTCTTAACAGCTTGCCAGGGCAAACTTTCAGGAAAACTTTGTACCGTCTGCTAAACACCGTTTTATGCCATTGGTCCACGTCATCGGTAGGTGTGACCTGGAGCTCCACCTATTTTGAGGCCGACAGCTAATTCCCCTTCAGTCAATTAAGATCAAACAACATGAACACAATGGTGTGCAAAGTTATTAGAGAGCTGGTGCAAATTTACCTACTTCTGTACAATGTTCTGTGATGGAATGGACACCTGTCCAGATTTCCCTGCCTTCGGGCCGAGACATCTGGGATAGGCTCCAGCACTAGACCCTGCATAGGACAAGCGGCTACAGAAGATGGATGGATGGATGTACGATCGTTCAAAGAACAAGTCATGCAGTTTTTGTTTTGTTTAATTAGTCTTCAAATGGAATCAAATCTAATTGAATACTCTTAAAGGGACAGTTCACCCAAAAATGAAAATTCTCTCATCATTTACTCACCCTCATGCCATCCCAGATGTGTATGACTTACGTTCTTATGCTGAATACAAAAAGATTTTTAGAAGAATATTTCAGCTCTGTAGGTCCATACAATGCAAGTGAATTGTGACTCAAAAAGCACATATAGGCAGCATAAGTAATCCATATGACTCCCGTGGTTAAGTCATTGTCTTCTGAAGCAATATGATAGATGTGGGTGAGAAACAGATCAATATTTAAGTCCTTTTTTACTATAAATTCTCCTCCCTGTCCAGTAGGTGGCAATATGCACAAAGAATGTTAATCGCAAAAAAAAAAAAAAAAAAAAAAGTGTAGATTTATAGTGAAAAAGGACTTAAATATTGATCTGTTTCTCACCCACACCTATCATATTGCTTCAGAACACATGGATTTAACCACTGGAGTCATATGGATTACTTTTATGCTGACTTTGAGCATTTTAGAGCTTTAAAGTTTTGGTCCCCATTCACTTGCAAAGCTGAAATATTCTTCTAAAAATCTTCATTTGTGTTCCGCAGAACAGAAAACAAACAGGGAACACAAAACTCTCACGGGGAAGAGAAAACAAACCAAAACATAAACTAGAATAAAGACAAATAACTAGGACAGGAACAAAACTAGAACAGAAACAAACAAACTTACTAACAAAACGATTCGACAAACACAAGAGGAAAGAGGGAACAATATATAGAGGAAGATACATGAGGGACCGGTGCAGACAATCAACATGACGAGGATTAAACGAGGACTAAACGATGAGGTGTGGCAAGAGAAAACAAGCAGGCGGGGTAAGCAGAGCACAAGGTGGAAGAACTAAATAGGTGAAGTTTGTCAAGACAGACATTGATGTTGGCTTGACAAATCCTTGTCTGAAAGTTTAAACTAGTTGTTTGAATGTTAATAGCTAGTTCATTTAGCCTGGGAACACTGGTGTTTATTGAATATGATGCAGGTTTTTGTGCTAAAATACTAGGGCTGCAACTAATACTAAATTAATTTTCGATTATTTCTTTGTTTAATCGGATTAAAAAAACATATTTATTTCCTGTATTTTTTACAATTTATTTATTAAAATGTGTATTTTTAAAAAAAATATAAATATTACAATATAAATTGCATATAGTTTTTTTTATTATAGTTTTTTTTTCATAAAGATTTCATAAGACTTCAAGTGTTATATACTGTATATACTGTGCATAGGCTATAGAATGTGAAAGTGTATATTTTATAATTTATCACAGTTTAGCTTTTTAAAAATGAACAAATACCATGTGCTTTTCTATTACAACAAAGCCCTGCATAGACGCTGTAGGAGCCTATTTGTAAAAAATGTCTATTTACATTTCAATATTAACATATTTACACATTTATTACACATTTTCTTTATTACACATAATTGTTTGTTGTTTATATGCATAATTTGTACTATTTACAAGTACTTACATTGAGTTTACATTGATATGCACTGGATAACAAGTGCTAAAATGGTACTGTCTCTTTAAAAATATCGGTAGTTCAGCAGGCATCTCATAGTGTGCTTCAGTTGAGTGCACATTAATGGAAGTGGAGTTGCCTGGTTTCTTTACCTTGCTATAAAACAAAAAACAAATGTCATGCTAATGCATTTTTCACTAATGTGTTTTTTCTGTTCGTGCGGCACATATCCGTCTAATCGATAATGTAATTAGTTGTTAATTATTTTCATTATCGATTATTATCTTTTCTTTTGTATTAGTTGTAGCAGCACTATAAAAATACCATGCATATAAGTGTCGTTTAGTAAATTCGCCCTTGCATGTCCGCCCCGACAACCTCGTTTTCATTGTGGCGTTGGCACTTACACGGAGACACCGAGAGAGAGGGATAGAAATTGAGTTCTCTTAATATCCTTGTCATTATCTCTCATCTGTTTAAGGATCATCAACAATCATCTCTTATATGAGCACCCATACTGTCTTAATACATTTTAAGCACTCTGGATATTCGCAGGGTGTTGTTATAATTTGTCTTATGGCTGGTCAGACTCGCACAAAGGCCGTAATTACTTTTACAAGCGACACAATCGTCTCCCGAACACTGAACATCTCGCACGCCGTTTTCATTCACACTGCTGAGAGAAAACGATTTCTGTGATGCTTTGGAGCCACCGTGCCTCATTCTGTTTGTACTTGCCTCGTAGAATGTAATATAAAAAAGACATTTAGCCATCCAGAGGACAAATTTATTGCTCAAACGTTAAACTTTTCATAGCTTAGGAAACTTAATGGAGTTCTTGTCTGAAACTCTAGAGGATGCACATGTGAGATTACAGGGATCTTATTTTTTTGTTTTAGGGGTAGAATGTGAGAAGCAGGTGACTTAAAGAGATTGAAAAGAAAAATTCGGTCATCATTTAGTCATCCTCATATCATTCCAAAATGAGGGCGAACTAACCTTTTAAGAGTTCCTCAAACTGACATACACGTGTAAGAGGCTGTGAGTGTGTGCGATAGTGTGAGTTTGCGGACATTTCCGGACATGAGACCCGCTCCGAAATGGAGGGGGACGCAGACACATGGTCGACCAGTTAATGCCAAATGTCAGGGTTAAAGCAAAACCTGTGCTGGAGAGTGAGCCTTCATTTGTTCTGGAGAAATGTCATACTCTGTCTGCCGGGTGAGCCCTCCAAGAGGAGCAAGAGGAGGAGAAGTGAGGTAATAACGTGGTGCCATAAAAAAAAAGAAAGAGAGGTTTGTGGTTTGTGGTATAGCTTTCTGAAACAGAGCAGACAAGTTCGGCCAATGATTTTGAAATCTGAGTATAAATACGATCTGGTACATTCTGGAATTGTCATTTTTTAAATAAAAAGATGAATGAAAAACAAGTAATTTTCTAGTTTTTGCATGTCTCTTTTTTAATTATTTATTTTTTTTTCTCCCCTTTTTCTCCCCAATTTGGAATGCCCAATTCCCACTACTTACTAGGTCCTCGTGGTGGCACGGTTACTCACCTCAATCCGGGTGGCGGAGGACAAGTCTCAGTTGCCTCCGCTTCTGAGACAGTCAATCCGTGCATCTTATCACGTGACTCACTGTGCATGACACCGCAGAGACTCAGCATGTGGAGGCTCATGCTACTCTCCGCGATCCATGCACAACTTACCACGCGCCCCATTGAGAGCGAGAACCGCTAATCGTGACCACGAGGAGGTTACCCCATGTGACTCTACCCTCCCTAGCAACCGGGCCAATTTGGTTGCTTACGAGACCTGGCTGGAGTCACTCAGCACGCCCTGGATTCGAACTCACGACTCCAGGGGTGGTAGTCAGTGTCAATACTCGCTGAGCTAACCAGGCCCCTGCGTATCTCTTTTTAAAAGTAAAAAATAACGGTCAAAACATAATTAGTTTTATTTGTTTAAATACTATGTTTTTCAGTTTCAAAACAAAAAAGTACCAAGGAATGCAACATACACAGTCCGTGTAGGTGTGTCAGTTCTAGTTACAGACTTCGGTTATATTCTTTTTAATTTTAACCTACTTTTTAAATGAGCATTTTGGTCAGATATAAACAATATAGTATTTGTTGATCTAATGTCACAATACATTTAATCTTTTCCCCCCAAAATATTAATCTTGTCATTAGAATATCAAAACAGTATTGTCAGTATTGCAACACTTTGAAATATTGATCTTTTCCCCTCACCATAGCCGCGGGAAGTAGGGGTGCTGTAAGTAGGGGTGAAAGTAATGACGAAAATTTTAAGGGGTATTTTCTTATTTACGCAGCAGCGTCTGTTTGAAATATCGATCTTATCCCACCTCACCTCTAAGAAATGGTAAGAGTAGTATGTTAGTATGCTTTTCCAAACATTTCTTCAGATACACCAACACAGACAACATGTTGTTATTGAAAGCTCATGTACCCTGAAATCAGCGGCATTCAGCCAAATTATTGACAAGCACCATCAGAAATTTTGCATCAAGTCATGTGTGAACACATTTCCCTCTAACGCAACCTCCAACGCGGTTTCTGATCCAATGGAAACCGGTAAGTAATTGCGTTCATGTAAATAATGGTGAGCGTGAGTCAGAGGTTTTTGCTTTAAACTCCACTCCACTGACGGTTAGTTTTAGGATTGGGGTTTGGATTGGAGGTTAGTGTTAATAAAATATACAGTCCTGTTGACTGTATTACATCATTTACTGCTAAAAATATATTTTTGCTGGACAACTCGCTTTTGGCGCCACTCTGTGGACATTTCACATGTAAACTGGAGCTCACACGTGGCCATATGTTCTACAACACTTCCAGCTTTAATCACTGGGGGCAGTGATTCAGAATTCAGTAAGCACAGAGTGATTTCAGCCACCAAATTCACAGTGAGTAAGACAGACATTCAGCCACAGGGGGGGAAAAAAAAGTGAGAGTGTAAAGGAACAGACCATGAAAAGACTGAGAGCAAAGTGACATATACATTTAAACACGCTTGAATGACATACTTGCAGGCAGGTAGACCACCACTTTATGGTGTGTTTTATGGAGTTCAGAGCTCTGACCCAATCAGCACTCATGTGTGAACACACATTGCGGTGTATGTGTGCGTGTGCGGTCAGAGAATCTAGGATAAGAACCTGGAAATGTCTCCGTTTGTGGAGCAGATGAGATTCAGTGTCCAAATGGGCTACTGTCCCTGCTGGAAAAGTAGCTTAAGGTGTTTAACATGGTTTCTAGCTGGTCTAAGCTGGTCATTAGCTGGTCCAAACTGGTTTATTGTAAATCAGGTGGATTATCAGGTGGTGGGCCCGATTTCAAAGCTCTTTAGGGCTGTTAGTAAATAAACCTGGTCTCACAGAGTCACTTTACTAAACCTACATTTTTGCTAAATTATTTTTACGTGGCTTGTCGTACGCATCGCTGCAGTTTCCTGGTGAAATTAACACTAGAGGCGCTACAACATCAATGACTTTTGTTCACTCCCACACAAATCACGAGTAAAATGGCAAAGTATCAGTTTATAAACATTTAAATTTCACCCTGTTTCTCACACAATACAGTCTTAAGACGTCAAAACACGTTTACTATCGCGCATGACTTGTAAGGTGTTTGCATAACCAACTAGTACATTTACAAACTCGTTAGAGTGCGATCAAATTTCCCTGATAGAGCGTTACACTAGCGATGCAAAGAACTGGGGTATGAGTCCTGAAGAGCACGCGAGTCAACACGTGAGCTGAAAGTGTCATAAAAACACCACATAATGACGTGGTTGCTTTAGCAGTTGTGTTTTTCAAGTCACATTTGCTTTTTATAACACTATTGGTTAGGTTTAGGTTTAAGGTTTAAGGTAGGGAGGTCGGTTTTGTTGATTTAAAACTCAGTCTTGTCTGTTTGGGAGAACATTTTACTCGCTTTTGGCGCCACACAGTGGACATTTCACCTTGGAACGGCCGCGGTGTATGTTATGAACCCATTATCATTTTGCAAAAATGTTGCCACAGTTAGGTAATTTTCATAAGATCATGCTAAGAAAATGGCAAACATTGTAATGGTTATCACTATGGAGGGAAGTACCCATTTTATACATTTTTATCAGTATTTTTGGTCCATTTTCCAGGAAGAGAAAGACTAGCTTGTAGATGATCTCAAAGCTAGACAGGTGGACTAAAAGCCACAAAAGATTTCATGGCGACTTTAAATGTGGTTGCCACTCCCAACATTTTACAGTATGTACGTGATCACTGTGTCAATATTTTTAGGACATGAATTAAATTAGTTGTGATCCTAGAACTGACAAGCAAATATTAACATTGGTTCAGAATTTTTATTCAATCTCAAACTCTTCAATTAAACTTCCAGACGAGACCTCAGCTTTTTAATTAATTCTGGCATAATTCTGTTTTCTTATTTAGTGAAATAAGGACAATATGGAGAGGGGTAGTTGTGACTGAAAAGTCAGCCTAGATAATGATGTCAGCGAGACCAACTGTTTCCTGTTCAGAAAGTAGAGATGACTACATGTGCCTGCCATATGACTGACTCTGCAGGTCCACGTGTCCACTTTAATAGTGGTGAAACAGTTGAAGAAACACTTGTGGACTGTATGTTTGTTTGCCTGCTATACGAATCATTCTTAAATAGAATTACTGTCAGCTTTATCTTCCCACTAAACTTCCATATCGCTCTTTCTGTTTCTATTGCTTTTCTCTCCCTGCGCTCTGTCGTTCCACTCATCCCCACGGGGCACAAGAGTGGGCTGCACTTGTTTATCTGTTGTCCTCCATCTTTATGACTTTAGCAAGGGATGCCGGGGAGAGACGGGGAAAGATAGAGAGAGCGCAAGAGAGAAATTACAGGAGTAGATTACGGAAAATTGTTAAATGAATAGAATATTGCGCTGAGGAAGAGTGAGGAAAGGGAAACAGATGGACACTGGAAACGAGTTAGTCTCATGTAGCCAGACGTTTGAGTAAACTGCTAAAGTTCTGGTCCATATTGCATCTAATTCTGGCCAAGAATTACCACCATAAAACATTTTTTTTGTTGTAATTTGTCCAGCAAGCAGCACCATCTTTTGGCTGATCTCATGAACATTCTGTGACTGTGGCGACATTTTTGCAACATACTATTACGTAGTTCCTTACACGTATCATGGCAGTTCCAAGGCTCTAAAAGCGAGTTAAACTGTCTCCCAAACAGATGAGTTTTTTAATGTTAACCCTGTAACGCCATGTGTATCAAATATGATACAAAATGTTTGAGGGCTCCTGTTTCACTGTCTGTTCAAACAAATGAGCCAAACAACGTATAGTATGTAAGTTTCACATGTTTATGGCACCATCTAGTGGCTATTTGTGAAAAAAATTGGTTTTGAACGTTTTAAATTGGTCAGTTAAAAAAGGCAGCGGAGTTGCGCAAAAATTGACAATTTCGGGATTAATGACAGCTTATTTTAAAAGTTTACGGTAACATTATAATTAAAGTTATTGACATTTTTTGACAATAAATGTTTGCTTTATAAGACTAGCCTATCGTTGTTTCAAAGCACGATGTTTAAGTTAATACATTACTATGTTGAAAATATGTTTATCAAATATGATACATTAGGCTTTATGGGTTAAATATGCCATTAGCAGTCTGTTATACAACTGACACAAACTTTAAAAGTGTTATATTTATAATATTATTTTTCTTTCCTTTTGAAAGACTAAATAGTAAACTAGGTATCTCAGATTTCAAATATGATAAATTTGAAATATGACATGCTAGACAAAAAAAAATGATAATAATAATAATAATAATAATAATAATAATAATAATATATATATATATATATATATATATATATATATATATATATATATATATATATATATGATATGCATGCCTCTACATCCTTTAATCTATTTAGAAAAAGAAGCAGGACAGTCAAAATATTATAAGGAAGATTACTGAAATAAAACTTGGTTCAGTGATTTAAATACTGTATATACATACACATATACAGTATATTAACACATTTAATGAAAAGGATAGGAAAGAGATTTTATTAACTAAATAAACCCAACATTTAAATGCTGCGAAAGAAAAAAATAGTGATAACACCTAATGGCAAACACTGATCTGGAAACTAAATGGAGGAAAAATTACCTATAAAGCCTAATGTATCAAATATGATACATAAAAAAAAATAAAAAAACGTGCACTTTTTTTTTTTTTTTTTTTTACGATTTCTTTATATTTTGTCTAATGGTACTAAAAACAGTTTAATGTCAAAACATGTACATGGGTTTACAGGGTTAATGCTCTGTCGAGTTTTAAACCTCCCTACCCTAAACCTGAAACCTAAAGTGTCATAAAAGCAAATGTGAGATGAAAAATGCAACCACGTCATTTTGTGGTGCTTCTGTGACACTTTCGGTTCACGTGTCGACTCGCATGCTCTTCAGGACTCCTTTGCATTGCAAGTGCAACACTGTAATAGTTACCAATAGTTATAATTGAACCACTGTGCAATTTGGTTGCATTGGAAAAAGCTTGTAAATGTAGTTGGTTATGTAATGCAAATGTTAAAATGTATCGCCTCACAAGTCATGCGCTCTTGTAAAAGTGTTTAGATGTCATAAAATAGCATCGTGTGAGAAACAGGGCGAAGTGTTCATTTTTCTCGTGAAAGGGAATAAAATTAATTGTTGTTTAAGCACCTCTAGTGGTCATTTCACCCTGAAACTGCTGTGATTAAAATATAGTAACGTGATTCTGTGAGGTCATGTTGGTTGGTGATGTGACAAAGTTGAGCTCAAAGTTCAACTTCTTTTTTTAATAGCAAAGAAAATCTTTTGTGACTGCTGATTGTCATTGTTTCGATATCGGTAACATAAATTAAGGTTGTTTTTAAAAGTATTTAGTGCAAATGTATTTGTCACCCTAATTGAGATTCTCATTATTTGTGTGCCAGACATATAGTGCTCTGTTTCTTGTTAATTATGTAATCTGACATATTTAAAAAGTAATTGACCATATAGATTGCAACTTTGGTTTTGTAAGTAACTGGTGCAGCTATCTACCTTATCAGCAGTAGCTTAACTGCAGTTTAACTACTTTAAATTATTAGCTTGATACTGTAAGTAGCTTCCCCAACACTGATCAGCAGATGCACAAAAGCATATAATGGAGCTTTTCAAAAGTGGGACATATTAGAGGAGATCCAGAAAGAGAGAAGGAGTTAGCGCCTTTTGTCTGTGATGATGTGCACGATTGTTTCAGTTTAATAGTCTGATCATCTTGCGAATGAGTTTTGAGCCCCAGTTGACATTTTCACTGAGAAGGGATGGAGAGAGAGACAGAAAGACAATTTTACAGTTTCTCAGGTCATGCAATATAAATCTCTCTATAGACTGAGGCTAAAGCTTTCTATCTACACCAAAGCATACACTGTGTGTGTGTGTGTGTGTATGTTTGTGTATGTGTGGCTGCTATTGGACATTTGATCCTGCATTACTGGATGAGCAAAAAGAGCTTATGAAAGCAGAAGAAAGAATCTGTGACACTGACAGGCACCCACACATGATCACGCTGTCCTCACATACAGATGGAGAAAAGATGCAGAGAAATACACTGAGATCGTTCAGGTGAACTCACTGATCTATGACCAGTTGAAGGGGTCATATCTTGAAGATTCATATATTTTTCTTGATCTTTTGAAATAAAAAAGCTTGATGTACTAAAAAACGTTCTGTAACTTTCAGAAAAGTTCCTCCCCAATCCAAAAACAGCTTTTATTGAAATTAAGTTGCAGTAACAGCCAATCAGAAATCTTCATAGTTGTGACATCATATGAATCAATTCATTAACATTTACTTGTTAATGACGCCAACTGGTTATTCAGAAACGTGTCCCGCGCAGTCACAGTGAGGTAATAAGGAGGACTTAAGAGACTTATTCACCAGATGAGACTAAAATGTGAGAAAGTTTGCCAAACCTTGTGCTGTTTCTGGCTGTATGTTGCACCAACTGCTTTGCAGATCCTTTTGAAGAAAACCAATGTAAAAAAATTAGTCAGATTTAACAGTTTGAGCGGCACATTTCAGTGTGGAGGTTGTTATTCAAGTAGCGCTGTAGATTCAAAAGAACCAGCTCATTAGTCGTGTTCGGGAATTGGACTACACTGATCTCACAGTGTTTTTGATTTACTAAAATGAACCGGCTCATAAGAGTCATTAGTTTGGGAAACAGACTATTCTGGTTGCACAGTGTGGCGAGGAGGAGGGAGTGGCCGGGCCGTGAGGGTGCACAGCTGGCGCTGAATCAGATGATCAACGGTGTCTGTGTCCTTATGTTTTATGTTGTTTTAAGTTAATTTATATCATTAAATTTTACGTTGATTGTTCAGCCGGTTCCCGCCTCCTCCTTGCCCGTCCTTTAACTGTTACAGTGGTGCCGGAACCCAGCAGGGAGGAGGGATGCGCTGTCATGGAGTCCTCGCCACTGCCTTCCGCCAGGGGAGCAGCCGCGGCCGTCTGCCTGGGGACGGAGGGGTCTCTGCCGGCTGCCAAGAGTCGGTGGAACCGCTGCCGTCTGCCGAGAAGGGGAGGAGCTGTTCCATCCAAAAGGGTTCGGAGGGCTCACTGCTGTCCGGCAGGGGGAGGAGTGAGCTGTCGTCCGCCAGAGGGTGGAGGAGCGGTTGAGCACAAGGCGACAGCGTGTCCGGGAACCACCGAGCAAGTTTTCTCTCTCTCTCTCTCTCTCTCTCTCTCTCTCTCTCTCTCTCTTTGTGTCTTCTGCCTGCCCCTTCTCTCTCCCCACGCCTCCCCTCGTCTCTCCCCCAGGTTCCCAGGGGTGGAGTGTGACGAGGAGGAGGGCGTGGCCGGGCCGTGAGGGTGCACGGCCGGCGCTGAACCAGATGATTAGCGGGAGAGCGAGATAAAGGGGGGCCAGAGATGCCAGTTTGAGAGAGAGAGAGATGCACACAGCCGCGTTGCATGTGTGTCTGTATGCTTATGTTTTATGTTGTTTTAAGTTCATTTATATCAATACATTTTACGTTGACTGTTCAGCCAGTTCCCGCCTCCTCCTTGCCCGTCCTTATACTATAACACACTGTATGTTTCATGCTGTAGATAAAAAAATAAATAAATAAATCCCCGTTCGGGAATCGGACTACACTGGTTGCACTGTGCGTTTTGCGCTGTAAATTCAAAAGAACGGACTCATGTTTGCGGTGTTGATTTAGTAGCTGGGCAGCGCTGCCACTAAATTGTGGATTAGGAAATGCTGTGAGATTATTTTAGTACTGTGTACCATCTGCATTGGTGTAAAATTGCATGTTTATGGAACCATAAATGGAAAAGAAGGTCATGAAAACAGAACTGTACGCAGAGTTCCTCTTTTAGATAAATAAGGTTAAATAAATAACCGCTCTGAATGGAGGATGTTTCTGAGGAAATCCGGTCGGTATGTTTTATATAATACATCATCAGTTTTTCCCAGAATTCCATTTCCTCCTTTCTGTTTCTCTTTTACATACAAACACATACTGTACACCCCACATTAAACTGTCCGTCAAAACGCTGGTACTATCAAACACATGGGATGTTAGGGTCACGTGACTTTTAGAGGAAAAGATTAAATTACCGTATCCATGACAGCAAGCCAATAGGACCAAGCAGATATCACGATCCAGAATGGCCACAAGAGGAATTATGTTTTAAAGGGGAAAATTAAAGAAGAGGTGTTAAGACTCAATGTCTGTTAAAGCAGTCATCTTAGAATTAATTAACATTCCAGGAAGCCTGCAGCAGGGGTCTAATTATTTGATTTACGTGTCTTAATTTAAGATAATATCTATTAATAATTATTAAAAGAAAACTGCAAGTGGACAGAGATTCAGCATATGGTTACGTAACTCAGATCCACCAGCTCACTCACATGCACAAGAATTGTGTTTTTTTATTTTTTTTATCTTCATCCTGGAGCAAAACTGTGGACCGCTTACAAACCCTGGAGCAAAAGTCCAGTGTTCCGGCTCAGTGGGTCGCCACGGTGATTTTTGCATCAGATGGTGCTGTTAATATTGTTAAAGAGGGACAATGGGCAGATGTAAAAATTAAAGCATCTTGTGTCATATTGTGAAATAGGTTGAGCAAGTGGTGTTTGTGAAGGCGCTGAAATACAGGTGGTGTAAAGAACACTTGTCAAGCATCACTATTACTATTGCTCATATTTCAGGGATAGAGATTTTAACAAACCCAGGATTGAAATTACTACTGGTGAAAGTGTTACCTTTTGATATCAGTAATTTGTTTTTTTACTAGTGGCAATGTTCATTTCAGATATCAGTAATGTGATTGTAGCTAGTAAAATAGCATTTTAAGTTATCTTCAATTACTATTCAATTTATTGATGTGAAATCCACTTCCAGATATGTTGAAATACATTTAAAGAGATTGAAATCCACTTCCAGATATGTTGAAATACATTTAAAGAGATTGAAATCCACTTCCAGATATGTTGAAATACATTTAAAGAGATTGAAATTCAATTGTTGAGATCAGCAATGGATATTTGTACTAATAATAATGGAATTATTGATTTAAATGATCATTTGTACTATTAAGAAGTGTATTGCTGATATGTGAAACTGGAATTTCAGCTTGTAAGAATTAATTTTAGATATCTGTAATTGTGTTTTGAGTAAGAGTGAATGACAAATCGCTGTGAAATTCTTCTAGTAAAAGGTCATTTACAGATGTGAAGAATTACGTTTTTTACTAGTTGAAATTCCATTTTTATATTTTATATTGACTTGTGCACATGTAATTACTGATATAAAAAATTCGAACTCCATTCCTGATATCAAGAATTAGCATTTTAACTAGTGAAAAAATTATTTTTGATATCAATAATTCATATACTGCACATGATTAAAAGTCACTTGGGCTTGCCATATAGCTACAGACATGAATAGTACCGTTGCGGCTCATAGAGGAGAGGTTTGCTATTACCTTTCAAAGCATTCAGACATCGTCTGGATGATTTTACAGGTGGAAAAAATCCCAAAAAGCACCAGAACACCTGTTTTTCTCCCTAAGTCCTCGTGGTGGCGTAGTGACCCGCCTCAGTCCGGGTGGCGGAGGACGAATCTCAGTTGCCTCCACGTCTGAGACCGTCAATCTGCGCATCTTATCACGTGGCTTGTTGAGCATGTTACCGCGGAGACATAGTGCGTGTGGAGGCTTCA
This sequence comes from Myxocyprinus asiaticus, assembly GCF_019703515.2. Classification (NCBI taxonomy): domain Eukaryota; kingdom Metazoa; phylum Chordata; class Actinopteri; order Cypriniformes; family Catostomidae; genus Myxocyprinus; species Myxocyprinus asiaticus. Next base: position 26,513,462 of record NC_059391.1, read on the forward strand.
CGCTATTCATCCACGCACAACTCACCACGTGCCCCACCGAGAGCGAACCACATTATAGCAACCACGAGGAGGTTACCCCATGTGACTCTACCCTCTCTAGCAACCGGGCCAGTTTAGTTGCTTAGGAGACCTGGCTGGAGTCACTCAGCATGCCCTGGATTCGAACTCGTGAACTCCAGGGGTGGTAGTCATCGTCAATACTCGCTGAGCTAACCAGGCCCCACCAGAACACCTGTTTTGAATATTTAAGCAGTATGTAACAATAAGATCGGCATTGCCATGCGCACTGGATGCTTGAGCAGTTTGGCTAGCATTACTAGCAGGACGTTTTCACATACTGAATGCCCATTCTGCCTGAGAGATGAGCACTTTGAGATACAGATGGATTGTTTCACCTTTTACACACATTCCTTCTCTCTGTATCTCTCACAGTGTAATTTGCTCCATTATCAAATCCTTTAGTCAGAGAAAGTGAATTAGCTCTGCAAATTGAAATTTCAAATGACACACAAATGACAGAGAGAGAAAAGCTGAAACTGACAAAAATACATAACTAGTCATATCATACATTTGTTTTACGGAGTGACTGATAGCACCTGTCACACAGCACCACTATTTGCACTCCAGTAGTCTGGTGGAAACCCCACACATACATCTCGGAGATGTCTGTTTTAGATCTTTTTATCTGGAAAGCATCGCAATCTAATTAACATCTGCTAAACATCCAAAAAGATCAGATTTTCAAACATTCTAATCATAAACGTCTCAAAGACGTCTGCTGAATGTCTTATTGACATACGAGAGGAAATGTCTTATAGACGTATTGCAGATGAGCAAACAACCCCCCCCCCAAAAAAAAAACATCTTCCAGATGTAAACACACACATCAAATAGACGTCTGGGTGATGCACGTGTGCTATCACAGACAAAAATTTAAGACAAGCTGCGTGCCTAGTGTCGCTGCAGTGGGGTGGGGTGGGGTGATTTTTCCATGTAGACGACGGGGTTCGAATCCGCCTTTTGTCTCACTTTTTACTCACCTAATATTTCCTTTAATACCCCCCTTCTTTGACCTAATGACCCTATGACTGGCTTATTATCAGTGCTTTTTAAATGGGTAAAAGAGAAAGTATTTTATCTTATAAAATGTACACTTCACTTTCAAGGACATATTAGTTTACTCTTGTGCGATAAACAATTTGTTTTGTGTGTTGGGTCACCCCTTGATGTTACACTACGTGGAAGTCACACACCTGGGAGAAAGAGACATGTTCCCCTTCAAATGACTGTTGTGACACTGAGTCAGTGTTTAAGTTCAAAACCTCCTCGACTGCTGTCAGGTTTCCTCAACAGTAACATCTGTGCTCAGTTCTCATCTGCTGACCCCTCACGAGGAACTGCTGAGGAAACTGTCAGGTCGGGGGCCAGTGACAAACGCCTACATGAAACTGTAACATGTCACAATGCTTTAGTGTCTTTCGTTCACTGCTGGTTACCCACGATCCTCAGCAGGGTAAAGTTAGCAAGTATTATTTTCTAGCAAAAATTTTTTTTTATTATTTAGTGTACATTTATATCATTTTGCTATGCACTATGCTACTGCTACAAAATACGACTGCATGACAATAAAAATAACCCTTACAAAAAAATCTAAGCTTGAAGCAAATTTGCCGCTCGTTATTTTCACATGCAAATGAACATGTGATTTGCTTCAGATGTTTGCCAGAGGTTTGCAGCTCTTCACCGGTAGTGCTGAACTTCCGGCAAACCTTTGGCAACAATGGACAATTTGCCGTAAGTTTGCTGCAAAGCTAATTTGCATGTGAAAATGATCTGTGCCGAATTTGCGGCAAGTTTGCAGCAAATTTACAGTGAACTCTCAGTTATAGTTAGGGAACGCACTATGTTCTGACTGACTTGTGATGTCACAGCGACACATGTCAAAAATACTCTTGCGAGAGCTGCACTTTTTAGAGCCAGGTGGCGCATTTGCTTTCTCCCAGCTGCGCAAACTGCAAGCACGATGGGAAATGACTTCCCGACGATACAGCTTAAAGCTTATTGGCTTAAACAACCATGATGTTTTGTTTGCTTCTAAATGTATTTATTTTATAAATATACTAAAATCTGCGAGGAAGACTCGGGCAGCTGTTATGGCTCAATTAGACAGTTATAGGGGGCCCCCTTGTGGCTCGAGAGGGAAGGGAAAATCCTCCAAGTAGGATTTCGCTTAGAGCCCCCAAATGCTCAGAAATGGCCCCGCCTATCACTCTGACAGTACAACTACTGTTTGGGATATGTGATTGTTATCATATTTAAAAAATATCTAAAATATTTATATTTCTTTATTAAACACATTGGGTGACTTGTTCATCATATTAATTTTCATTTAAAAGCAACAGAATTTAAATTACATCCACTTTATCAGCAATAAAGCACATGAATGCGAATCCCGTGATATCTGCCTTTGATCTCATAGGTGGCTGATTCACTACGAGAAGTGAGAACTGTATCACGACAGCACGTATTTCTCTCCTCCCCTGACTGCAGCCGCCTACTCTCGTTTACTTTTAAGGCGAGGCGTTTGGCATCTCAAACGAGCCTATTTTATTGGTTTAAAATGAACACCTGCCAAATGCGGTTGATGGTTTTGCTGCTTTTATTTCAGGAACCAGATTTCATATTAGAAATCAAGTCGCGACCCAACACAGTAAAAAACCTAACCTGTATTTAACCCTGTAAAGCCTGACATATGAAAGAATTGTCAGAAAATTATACTTTTTTTTTTACATTAAACTGTTTTTAGTACCATTAGACAAATTATAAAAGGAAATCGTAAAAAAAAGAAAAAATAAATTTGTGCAACATATTTGATACATCAGGCTTTAAAGGTCATTATCTTCCGGAGGCCCAGCAATAATTTTTGTGTAGAACATTTGTTATTTAAGTTTTCTTAGCCCATAAATGCTACAGTGGTAAATATTGGGGTATTATCAGATGACTCACTGGGCTTTTCAGAGATACCAAATGTTTGAGAGTTTGGCCATGACAACTTCCTCTCCTTGGTCTATAAAAATGTATTGAAATCTATCACAGATCAATTCAGCACATCAAATACAATATGAATAAAATATTCCTTTTTCAATAAATATGTATTTTATGTACCAAACACTATATTGACATTTAAAAAAGGGAAATTGTCAAACGTTTGCTGCATATATTGAAATACACAGAAATATTAGTTCACATTAAAAATATCTTATAAAAAGTATATTTCAGAATTTTCAAAGCTCTGTTTTTTTCCGCGGTGGGTATGAATGTAATGTAATGGTGATTGAGAGATATGTCTCAAAGCCTGTTGTATTATATTTGATACATGGACTTCAACAGGCTTTTTCAATAAAATAATATACAAAATTTTAACCAAGCACAAGTTGCTTATATTCAGCAAATACTCATTTTAAAATATCAGTAACAATATAATCATTACTGTCACTTTTACTTTACTAAAATAAGCTGGCATTTATCCCAACATAAGAGTCCCTTTTTGCACAAGTTTGCCGCCATTTCAATATGAAACCACTTTTTTTCACAAATAACCACTAGATGGTGCCATAAACATGTGAATCTTACATACCATAGGTCGTTTGGCTCATCAGCTTGAACAGAGTGAAACAGGAGCTGTCAAACTTTGTGTATCATATTTGATACACACTGCGTTATAAAGGGATAGTTCACACAATAATTCTCTCATCATTTACTTACCCTCATGCCATCCATAAACAGATCCATATTTAAGTAATTTTTCACTATAAATCTCCACTTTTACTTTAACATTCTTCTTTTGTTTTTTTGGCGGTTCGCATTCTTCGTGCATATCGCCACCTACTGGGCAGGGAGGAGAATTTATAGTAAAAAAAATTTATATTTTTGCTTCTGAAGATATGGATTAATCCACTGGAGTCTTATGGATTACTTTTATGCTGCTTTTATGTGCTTTTTGGAGCTTCAGAGTTCTGACCACCATTCCCTTTCATTGTATGGACCTACAGAGCTGAAATATTCTTCAAAAAAATAAAGACTTTAAAGACCTTTCTAACCAAATGTGTCATAACAGTTCATGAAAACAATTAAATATATCTAAGATGAACATGCAGCATGGTAGTACCATGGTATTATTTAAAGTACATGTAGATACAGTTAAAGTCAGATGTTTACATACACTTAGGTTGAAACTATAGTTTAGGCAAGTCGTTTAGGACATCTACTTTGTGCATGACATGAGTAATTTTTCCAACAATTGTTTACAGACAGATTGTTTTTACTTTAAATTGACTATATCACAATTCCAGTGGGTCAGTAGTTCACATACACTAAGTTAACTGTGCCTTTAAGCTGCTTGGAATGTTCCAGAAAATGATGTCAAGCCTTTAGACAATTAGCCATTTAGCTTCTGATAGGAGGTGTACTGAATTGGAGGTGTACTCGTGGATGTATTTTAAGGCCTACCTTCAAACTCAGTGCCTCTTTGCTTGACATCATGGGAAAATCAGAAGAAATCAGCTAAGACCTCAGAAAAAAAAATGTGGACCTCCACAAGTCTGGTTCTTCCTTGGGAGCAATTTCCAAACACCTGAAGGTACCACATTCATCTGTGCAAACAATAGTACGCAAGTATAAACACCATGGGACCATGCAGCCATCATACCGATCAGGAAGAAGACACATTCTGTCTCCTTGAGATGAACATAGTTTGGTGCGAAAAGTGCAAATCAATCCCAGAACAACAGCAAAGGAGCTTGTGAAGATGCTGGAGGAAACAGGTAGACAAGTATCTATATCCACAGTAAAACGAGTCCTATATCGGTATAACCTGAAAGGCTGCTCAGCAAGGAAGAAGCCACTGCTCCAAAACCGCCATAAAAAAGCCAGACTACAGTTTGCAAGTGCACATGGGGACAAAGATCTTACTTTTTGGAGAAATGTCCTCTGGTCTGATGAACCAAATATTGAACTGTTTGGCCATAATGACCATCGTTGTTTGGAGAAAAAAGGGTGAGGCTTGCAAGCCTAAGAACACCATCGCAACCGTGAAGCATGGGGGAGGCAGCATCATGTTGTGGGGATGCTTTGCTGCAGGAGGGACTGGTGCACTTCACAAAATAGATGGCATCATGAGGAAGGAAAATTATGTGGCTATATTGAAGCAACATCTCAAGACATCAGCCAGGAAGTTAAAGCTCTGTAGCAAATGGGTCTTCCAAATGGACAATGACCCCAAGCATACCTCCAAAGTTGTGGCAAAAATGGCTTAAGGACAAAAAAGTCAAGGTATTGGAGTGGCCATCACAAAGCCCTGACCTCAATCCGATAGAAAATTTGTGGGCAGAATTGAAAAAGCATGTGTGAGCAAGGAGGCCTACAAACCTGACTCAGTTACACCAGTTCTGTCTGGAGGAATGGGCCAAAATTCCAGCAACTTATTGTGAGAAGCTTGTGGAAGGCTGCCCAAAACGTTTGACCCAAGTTAAACAATTTAAAGGCAATGCTACCAACTACTAACAAAGTGCATGTAAACTTCTGACCCACTGGGAATGTGATGAAAGAAAGAAAAGCTGAAATAATTCACTCTCTCTACTATTATTCTGACATTTCACATTCTTAAAATAAAGTAGTGATCCTAACTGACCTAAGACAGGGAATTTTTTTTCTACGATTAAATGTCAGGAATTGTGAAAAACTGAGTTTAAATGTATTTGGCTAAGATGTATATTTAAATAGTTACGTTTTGATTAGTTTGCCCAACACTTAATTCTACGGTGTGCTGTATCAATCACACCCTATGTGAAGTTGGGGAAAGGATAAAAAATAAAGGCTATAAGTGCCAGTTGTGCCACAGTGTCTATACTTTTCAGGGAAAGTAGCCAACAAATTGCTTGCTTACAGTTGTCTCTGAATATTAAGCTGGGAAAGAAGAAAATATTTTACTTTTGACAAAAATTACACTCATCAGCAATATGCTGTAATTCCACTCCGAACATATCTAGAATTATTATCAGGATCCTTAATGCAGTGAGCTGTGAGCTTAAACTATACTGCCAGTAAATGATTAAGAGTCAATCAGAGGATCTAATAGATGTGTGTGTGTGTAACACTAATGCAGTTGAGCTCAAATCATCATCTTGTGCCTCTGATAAGGCTTAGAATCTACCTTAGAGCCAAAGAGGAAACACACACACATATAAAGGCAATTTTTATTGCTCGTAGGTTGCTCTTTCATAGCGCTGGAGACTGATAGACTGGAGAAAATTTCCAGTTACAAATTGTTTTCGTATCAACTTTATCTCAGATGTTTTGCTTACAACTCCTTTGGAGCAATAAAAATAGATGTGAATGGGAAAGTTCTTGGTCTTTGGGTGAATTTGATGAGTAATTTTTCTGTTCAAACAGTATATTGAAATCTCTTTTGGTTGCACAGTTTGAGATTTTGATTTGATGGTTATTTAGGGAGTTCATAGGGTGTAAATTGTATTATTGTTTTAAATGGTGACCTCAAAAGCAGCCCTGTCTCTGATTGGTGCAAATCTGCTGGCTAGAGAGACTCGAGATTTCTTAATGTTTCACAGATATGAATCACATAAAGCAGCCAAATGTACACACAGCGGGCCTTTGAGAGCAGCGTTATCTTCAGACAGAAAACAATAACCAAACTCCTCCTTATCTGTCTGTCTCTGTCTCTCTCTGTGTCTCGCTCCGCTAACTGCCCACTATTTAGGTGAACAAATATGGGGCTTTAGTTGTGTGTGTGTGTGTGTGTGTGTGTCCTTCACCAGGGACGATTTCTTTCGTTTAGGTTTCATCACCAGTACTTTTCTCCTGGCCAGAGGCACAGACGTACCTCCATCCCGCCTCTCCTCTCCTCCGGTCCCCATGGTCAGCAGCAATTACACTGACACACACTCTGATAAAAGACTGATAATACTGTTTGTGTGTGTGTGTGTGACATAATCCAGAACTCTGTGTCTCTCTCTGATGAAGGTAAAGTTTATTTTTTATTTTTATGATGACCAAGGTCACAGCCTGACATTGGTCTTAGCTGGTCTTCCAGTCTGGTCAGAATAGTTCATTTGCTTGTTTAAGAAAGGTTTTGGGCACTTGTCAGCTGGTCTGGACTGCTGGTTTTAGATGATTTTGGGCACTTGTCAACTGCTCAGGCCTGTCTGGTTTGCTGGTTTTAGAAGGTTTTTGGATACTTGTCAGTTGGTCAAGCCTGTCTAGTTTGCTGAATTTAGAAGGGTTTTGGACACTTGTCAGCTGGTCTGGCTTACTGGTTTTAGATTGTTTTTTGACACTTTTCAACTGGTCAGTCCTGTCTGGTTTGCTGGTTTTAGAAAAGTTTTGGATACTTGTCAGTTGGTCAGGCCTGTCTAGTTTGCTGAATTTAGAAGGGTTTTAGACACTTGTCAGCTGGTCTGGCTTGCTGGATTTAGATGGTTTTTGGACACTTTTCAACTGGTCAGGCCTGTCTGGTTTGCTGGTTTTAGAAGGGTTTTGGATACTTGTCAGTTGGTCAGGCCTGTCTAGTTTGCTGATTTTAGAAGGGTTTTGGACACTTGTCAGTTGGTCTGGCTTGCTGGATTTAGATGGGTTTTGGACACTTTTCAACTGGTCAGGCCTGTCTGGTTTGCTGGTTTTAGAAGGGTTTTGGATACTTGTCAGTTGGTCAGGCCTGTCTAGTTTGCTGATTTTAGAAGGGTTTTGGACACTTGTCAGTTGGTCTGGCTTGCTGGATTTAGATGGGTTTTGGACACTTTTCAACTGGTCAGGCCTGTCTGGTTTGCTGGTTTTAGGCACTTGTCAGCTGCTCAGGCCTGTCTGGTTTGCTGGTTTTAGGCACTTGTCAGCTGGTCAGGCCTGTCTGGTTGGCTGATTTTAGAGGGTTTGGGGCACTTTTCAGGTGGTCAGACCCCTCTAGTTTGCTGGTTTTAGATGGGTTTTGGACCCTTGTCAGATGGTCAGACTAGGAGACCTGCCCACAAGCCAGCTTAGGATCGTTTAAGGGTCAATGATGTGATACTCGTTTTATTTTTGTCCAGATCTATTAAATTATTTCAAACTACATTACAAATACTATTCACACAAAACAATTACTTGAATACACAACATGTTTTCTATTTCAAAGTAATTATTTTTTTTCTCCCAATATGGAATGCCCAGTTCCCAATGTGCTTTTTAAGTCCTTGTGGTCACGTAGTGACTCGCCTCAGTCCAGGTGGTGGAGGACAAATCCCAGTTGCCTCCACGTCTGAGACTGTCAACCCGTGCATCTTATCACGTGGCTTATTGAGCACGTTGCCACGGAGACATAGCGCGTGTGGAGGCTTCACGCCATCCACCGCGGCAACCACGCTCAACTCAGTTCTCCACCGAGAACGAACCAAGAGTGAGAACTACATTATAGCGACCACGAGGAGGTTACCCTATGTGACTCTACCCTCCCTAGCAACCGGGCCAATTTGGTTGCTTAGGAGACCTGGCTGGAGTCACTCAGCATGCCCTGGGATTCGAACTAGCGAACTCCAGGGGTGGTAGCCAGCGTCTTTACCACTGAGCTACCCAGGCCCCAACCAATGTCATTTTTATATTTTTTAGGGGCTTAAAACAAAAATCAGTCTCATTAATATGTTGATCTAAGAAGTCCAAATTAATCTTTTATTATTATTTATTTAAAATGTGCAGTAAAACAATTTTTAAATATGATTAATATTTAAAAAAACTTTTGTCCACCAAATGAAAGTCATCAGGTGTAAACAACATATACAGTAGGTAGCCATTTAAACAGAGAAGACCCATTTAGATCATAAAATAATAAATTAATCATTATTTTGTCAAATTATTAAAAATCAATATTTTGAATTATTTATGAACAGGCACATTTTGTTCTGGTCAAATGGTGTAACCCTGAGAAAACTTGATATTCTTTTTTTTTTTTTTTTTTTTTTGTGATATTTTACAAACTTGATATTTTTTCCCATTTTCTCCCCAATCTGGAATGCCCAATTCCCAATGCGCTCTAAGTCCTCGTGGTGGCGTAGTGACTCTCAGTTGCCTCCGCGTCTGAGACCGTCAACACGCACAACACACCACACGCCCCATTGAGAGCGAGAACCACTAATCGTGACCACGAGAAGGTTACCCCACGTGACTCTAACCTCCCTAGCAACCGGGCCAATTTTGGTTGCTTAGGAGACCTGGCTGCAGTCAGAAAACTTGATATCCTTGACTCAAATGTATAATATTTGTAAAAAATATTTTCAATTTTGATTTTTTAAAAAATGATTATTAATGATTAGCCTAAGTTGCGTACCCTCTCATGTATTCAAGGAAAGTATTTTAATACCTTTTACTTTTTCTACAATTCTACAAAAATTCTCATTATGTTCATTTCTGACACATAATTTAAAACTAGCAAAAGATTTCTTTTTTTTTAAAAAACATACACCAATCCATTTTCTTTTGAGAACTCTACGTCTATGCTTTCGGTGGAGGAACAAACTATTTTGTCAATGACCCTTAAACTGTTTTGTTGTGGGACAGAGCATTGCAAAAAAAAAATAATAAAAAATAAAATATATATACATATATATGCAGTTGTGCTCAAAAGTTTGCATACCTTGGCAGAAATTGTGAAATTTTGGCATTGATTTTGAAAATATGACTGACATTGCGTCGTCATGGAAACGTTGTTGTAATATTAGATTTAACTTAACATGAATAAGCTTAGTTAGGGATTTTATCACACTAATTTCATGTTAACATGTATATTGTTCATGTCTTGTGGCTATACTTTTGAAACGATGAGTATTTTTGAGTTCATGGACTGGCCCCCATACACTTCCATTGTAAGTGCCTCACTGGAACCACAACTTTCAATGAGTACCTGCTTTTTTTTTTAAACAAGTAAACAAGGGACGAGTTAAAAATATTGATCTTAACTTGTACAGTATTGAACCTGGAATATTACTTTGAATTGTCAGTGTGAATATACATTAACACGAAAGAGATGTGGCTCATCGTCTGACATTTTGTTGCATCACGCCTGGTTAGGACACGTTGTGAGCATTCTGACCTCAATTCTGCTCTTATGATGAACGCTCACTCATTTTGTGCTATTGCTAACAGAAGGAGCCTGACCTCAGAGCAGGACTTGTATTGTGTGAATGCAGGTTGTTGTCTTGAGTGTTTGTTTATCTGCCGGACGACTGCTGTGGTCATAATCAGCTGTTTCAGCAGAGAGACAGGCAGTCATACCGCAGACAGCAGGGATCTGTCTCTCCTCTGCACCCAGCTGTGCTCCTATCTGTTGAGTTTACACATTAAACACCAGGAAGTCATTCCAGTCGACAGTCTAGTGTGTGTAGGTTCAAGAGTGTGTGCCTTTTATATGTGTGGATTTGTTTATTTGTAACTCTGTGTGTGTTTGAAGTCAAAGAAAGGTTAATGTGTCTTCACAGTGAAAGGGATAGTTCACCCAAAAATGAAAATAGTCATCAATTCTGCTGTTATTTTACAAAGTTGTGCTGAAATAGAGCCAGTGTTCTGCATGGACAATGTCTATACACACACCTCAGGTACACACAGAACACAGGTGTCTCGAGATGCATTTAAGAGTTCTTTTTAACTTGACACGGTGTCAAAGTGGCGATCCTGTTCGGGACGAGTTGTGGCACAATGGTCAAAGACGTCCATCTAGTACGTTTACACATTTAAAAAAACAATTAAAAAACAGGGCAGACTGACACAAAAACACATTTGGTGTGAACGGCCCCTTAGGCTGAAACATAGACCAAGTCCGTTTTAGTTTGAAAAGACATTAATTTTGCTACGTTTAGGCCTCTCATACGCACTACAACAGCATTTTCCTTCACCAATAATTGAGAATTTAGAAAACGCTCTCCTAAAACGTGTTCAGTGTGAACGGGCCCTTAGACTGAAACACAGGCCTAAACAACACTGATCTGCTTTTGTTTTTAAAATGCATTAATTTTGCTATGTTTAAGCCTCTCATCCACACTAGAACGGCGTTTTCGTCCACCGTCAGGGGAGACTTTCGAAAACGCTCTCCATTACCACATACCTTGGAAAACGACTACATTAGGAAAGTGGAAACAGAGTTTTTTTTTATTTTTATTTTATCCCCTTTTCTCCCAATTTGGAATGCTTATTTCCCACTACTTAGTAGGTCCTCGTGGTGGCGCGGTTACTCACCTCAATCCGGGTGGCGGAGGACAAGTCTCAGTTGCCTCCGCTTCTGAGACGTCAATCCGCGCATCTTATCACGTGACTCGTTGTGCATGACACCGCAGAGACTCACAGCATGTGGAGGCTCATGCTACTCTCCATGATCCACGCACAACTTACCACGCACCCCATTGAGAGCGAGAACCACTAATCGCGACCACGAGGAGGTTACCCCATGTGACTCTACCCTCCCTAGCAACCGGGCTAATTTGGATGCTTAGGAGACCTGGCTGGAGTCACTCAGCATGCCCTGGATTTGAACTTGCGACTCCAGGGGTGGTAGTCAGCGTCAATACTCTCTGAGCTACCCAGGCCTGCGGAAACAGAGTTTTTAAACGAAAATGGATTAGTGGATGTTTTAATTTGAAAATGTATTAATTTTGCAACATTTACGCCTCTCATACACACTAGACTGGCGTTTTCCTCCACCGAAAGTGTAGACTTGCAAAAACACTCTCCATTGCTTCATACTTTGGAAAACTACGACATTAGGAAACTGAAAAGGGAGTTTTCAAATTTAAACAGATTAGTGTTGACAGACGTACAGTACTCTGTTGTTCTGACAGTTATGTTATCTACTTTTTTATTTCATGTTTATCACTAGAAAATAATAAAATTACACATAGCTGGCATTAGTGTAAAATGTTTTCCTCTATGGTCAGTTTTCTCTTTCATGTCAATTTGAAGAGAATCTTATTGAGCAAGATAGACAGTAAGTTTGTTAGTTAAACTGTCGACATGTTTATACAGCTAGCTACCTGTATAACAACAGATCATATTTAATGCCACAGACATCGCCCCCTTGAGTCCTGAAAATTGTTACCGCAATGGGATTGCATGCTTGCAATACATTGGCCAGACATTTGCATCTGTGTTTGCGTAGAGTATGTTTCTAGCCTTAAGGCTTGTGTATACTTCATTTTTCTGCATGCTCTTCTGTCTAGTGCATGGGCGAGCACTCAGGCGTTCAAAGTGCTCTTTTGATTGCGAGCCCAAACAGTCCCGTTGGACGCACACATGCACACTAGCAGCGCATGCACCGCTGGTGCGCATAGTTGTGGACCGTGTGTGTGTGTTGAAAAAACTTGGCTACATGCGGACAGTCCGTGCGTACTGTGCCGACTGCAATTTGCATCACATGCGCTGTGTGCGAGACATACTGGCACGTGGAAAACCGAAGTATACTTTGGCTTTCAACCTATACTTTAAAGCAGCACTTGATGTCTAAAGCATTTTTCTAAGGCATCTGTCTTTCTCTCTATAAATGTATTTTTCTGCTCGGTTCACCCATTTATACAGCTTTTTCTCATTTTGTTCTTCAGTCACATCTATTCCCTGATCGGGAAAGGTATTGATCCATTTTTAGGACTTCAGAGACTTCATAAACTCTTAGCGCTCTCTTCAGATTAAATGTCAGACTGTTCCCCCTTCATTTGGAAAATAAAACTGTGTGTGTGTATGTGTGTTTCCCAGGCTCCATTTCTTTGAGTGTGCTGCTGGTGTCATTGGCGGTAACCGTGTGTGGCGTTTGGCTGGTGGCTCTGTGCGGCGTTTGTGGATGGTGTCAACGCAAGCTGGTGAGTTACACACACAAACCAACAAAGACAGCCAAGTAAATGGATTACACACCAAGAGACAAATACACTGTATGGCCAGATGTTTTTGGACACATGAACACCACAGCCATATGAGCTCGCATAATTAATCTTAAAACGTTGAAAATCAAAGAACCCTCAAACCCTTAAAATGCAGACTTGTAACAAAGTTGTTTTCATGTCGATTAATCAGTGTAAAACCTGATTGATTAGGACGATCGTACTGCTTATTTGACAGTAGTAGAACCCCGCTGCAGGGCTCCTCCGACTTGTTTGTTTGACTCGCATGTGTGAATCAAAGCGCTGATTCCCAATACATCTCATGCATGTACAACGGAGCGGGAACCCTGTGGGTGGTTATATTTAATGTGTGTGAGTGCATGTGTTGCATCTACTGTTTTGCTTTTTAGTTATGTTAATTAGCAGTGTTTGCTAAGGCAAGCATCACTATTAATATTGCTCACACTTATGGTTACGGATTTTATAAAACCCCTAACCTTAAGTATTAAAATACGGCCATCAACTTTTCCCGTGCCATATGTGCAACAAATCTGATTTGCTTATTTTGTTGGTCTTGCATTTGTATATTGTATATTTAATATCACGGGTTCAGTGCGTTTTCCCATTGACATCACAGATGCATAGCCAAAAGTTTTTCGGTCCAGCTGAATGACCTGTAATTTCAGCCTCAAGACCTCATGATCAGACTTTTAAATGACAGCGCTGATTGGAACAAACTTTTTTCTTTTTTGATTTTTCCCCTTTTTCTCCCAATTTGGAATGCCCAATTTCCAATGTGCTATTTAAGTCCTCGTGGTCGCGTAGTGATTCGCCTTAGTCCAGGTGGCGGAGGATGAATCTCAGTTGCCTCTGCATATCACATGGCTTGTTGAGCGCGTTGCCATGGAGACATAGCGCGTGTGGAGGCTTCACGGCATCCACTGCGGCAACCATGCTCAACTCACCACGCGCCCCATTGAGAACGAACCACATTATAGTGACCACAAGGAGTTTACCCCATGTGACTCTACCCTCCCTAGCAACCGGGCCAATTTGGTTGCTTAGGAGACCTGGCTGGAGTCACTCAGCACACCCTGGGATTCGAACTAGCGAGCTAGCGAACTCCAGGGGTGGTAGCCTGCGTATTTTACCACTGAGCTACCCAGGCCCCTAAACTTGTGTGACCTTGAAAGGTTTTTAAAAAGTAAAAGAGCCTGTTTCCAATTATACCATCAGGAGCAAGATAGTTAACTGAACATTTTGTCCCAGTGAAATGCATTGACCCTGAATTCAATTGGAAATTCTCAGCCAGAGAAATTGTAGGTGACCTCTGACCTTTTCCTGCCGGAAGAGTGGCATCAAGAAATTCTAAGCTGGTGTCATGAGGTTATATAGCTTATACAGTATATGCCCTCTGAACCTGTGTGTGTGTGTGTGTGTGTGTGTGTGTGTGTGTGTGTGTTTTGGCTGGTGAGGATGTGTACATGCTTACAAGTAAAAAGTGTGTGTGTAATGTGTGCGAGGAAGTCTGTGGATTTTTAATGAGTGTGTTTATGGTAGAGATTGTGTGTTTGTGCTTGAGTGGGAGAGAATGAGTGTGAATGGAAGGTAGAATGTGTTAACTTGGCTATAAATTGGGTACAAAATGGTCACCAATAGTTAGCTAAATCTGACAAAACAATGTCCTCAAAGTAATTATTATTATTTTTTTATTTTTTTCAGAAATAGATTTAAGATGGGTCTTTAGGAAAGCTTTAACGTTTTATGCCAGAAGTGTTTTGGATCTTTTTATATACAATATATATTTATATATAAATACCCCAATTGGGTATATATATATATATATAGTATATACAACCCCAATTCCGAAAAGTTGGGACAGTATGAAAAATGCTAATAAAAACAAAAAGGAGTGATTTGTAAATTATATTCACCCTTTGCTATATTGAAAGCACTGCAACTATACATTGTCCCATATGATGTTTTTCCTTGTGAATTTTATAGCTTTTTTTAATGTACAGTCATTTCAAATCAGATGATTGCAACATGCTCCAAAGAAGTTGAGACAGGGTCAATTTAAGACTAATAACAATTTGACAAGTTAATAAATAATATATATATATATATATATATATATATAAAATAGATGTCTATGGTGTATTTAGATCACTATGGCTAGGTATCAGTACAGCTTTCCATAATAGCTTTTGATTTGATTCCAATTTCGATTTGATTTGATTCAGATTAATTTGCGTATTTTTAATTTATAATGTACATTTTGCTTCTGTGTGAATTAAGTTATCTCTTAGCTAATGCTGTAAATTAAGCAGGAAACCTTTTAACTTGGTGCATTACATGGCTGTGTCTGGTGGGGGGGATTGCCCCCGAGGGTTAAATTGGGATTTCGTAGGTGGGGGAACCCTAAAATCAGGTGATGTCGCCTGAAGAATAAAGTTTAAATAAGATGCAAGGGTGTCTAAATATAGATTTATTAATAGGCCTGTATGGTATTTAATTCATAGAAGAAAATTCTTCTTTCAGATGAATACATTTTACTGGGATTCTGTTTTACTGGGATAATGATTTGTCTGTCATTATTTATGTATGTCATTATTCAGCTTACAGTAATTGTGGAAATACATGAATATGAGAATTGTATATTTGGTTTAGTGTTTTATGTTAGATGACAAAAAACTTGACCAAGAATGACATCAAATGTATTATAATTATTTGATAAATATCAGATGACAACTGTGGCAAGTTACCTTCTTGCTCTAGGAAGGGGTCATATAATAGAACATGTTAAATGTATTTCTAATTATGTTACAATTTAAAAGTAAATGCACATTGTTCTTAATGGGGGAAACAAACAGCTTCTACACAACTTCCTTTTACTCGATTTGTTATTCTGATAATATAATTTATAATGAAAACGTGCTAAAAATTATAAAAGAGTTTAAAATTCTTCACTGTGGCGTGAGAAGCATTTTCACTACTGAGTCCCACTGTATATTTGCTAGAAAAAAAATTTTTTTTTCAAAGGAAAAAACAAACAAAATTAAAATAAATGCAGAATCAACAGAAATGGAGTATACACATAAATATACAAATAACAGTGAAATCTTTTAATCGCTAATGCATATCAGTGGATCTAAGAAAAGGATGAGCAGCTGATTCCATATTACATGATTTCTATGAAACAGAGCATGTCTATGAAAGGCGTGTCTATATGCGGGGGTACGCAATCTCGTGCTGCTCTCGAATATGCTGCCTCTACCAGTGTCCGCAAATGACTAGAGCGAAGCATAATGAACATCGCTAAATAGAGATGCAATGTGTCCAATGGATCCAACAAAAACTGCATCGGAGAACAATAAATGGAATGGATTGACAAACAAGTATTTTTTTTTTTTCCGGAATCGAAGGTGCCGGAACACCGTTCCGAAACTTACCGGCCCAATTTAACCCCCTACATTTGTCTCGAGCCACCCCCCAGAAACATCTGATGTTACAATAAGAACAAAGAAACTAATTACAAGCAATAGAACAAATAAAAACTGTAGAACAAAAATACAAATGAAGAAGACAGTGCTTGAAGTTTTAATCAGCAGTAGTATTCAAGAAAAATAAAAGTAACATAAAGCTACTTTAAAAAACAGGTCTTCACTGTATGACCATAATACATTATTACATTTTAAAGCTACTAAAGTTATCCAAAAGTGGTTTTCTCATTTTATTATTGTTGTTTAATTAACATTAACACATACTAGACAGCAGCTGGTCTATTAAATGCATTCACACTTCAAGTCTGATATTTTGACAAATCTTTTTCCTGTGTAGTTTCCCTCTTTACTCTCTTTTCCTTTTGACTTGTTAGCGAGATCAAAGTAATGAGCACTCCTGGCATAGAATAAAAAAGTTGATCATGTGATTTTGAGAATCAATATCGAAAGCGTTTAAATGAAGATTGCGATTTTTTTTTTTTTTTTTTTACCAGCCCTAAAATTCACACTTTAAAATATACAATATTACCCTAAAACTGTCACGCAATCTGTAGCCTAATTTGGCTAGCTAAGTGATGGCAAAATACAGTAGCGTTTGATTGGACTCGCAGCCTTTTATGACAACATAAAAAGAAATGCAAAGTGATTTCTCCTTCCTTTGAAAACTTGATAAGCCTTTTTATTTGACTATCCTAACTATGCATGATTTTATGATTATTTGCATTGTATCAGAACAGACCTGCAGCCCATTTTTGGGTTACAACCCATCAGTTTAGAATCACTGATTTAGATAGCTAGTGTGATGGTGTGTATATGTGTGTATCTTTGTCTTTGTTTGATCACTCTTTATGCTCGTCTATCTGTTCAAAGAGTTGTGTGACCTTATTTTCATCAGCTTCACCAGGAAGTGACCTGTTCTCTTACAGGAAGCTGCACCTGTCTCTGCCTCATTTAAGCTCAGATGGGTCACCTCTGCATGTGACATCAAGCTAAATGGAGCAGCTAGTCTGGGTGTGCTTAAAAGAGAGAACATTGCAGCAGAAAGTGTCCGTATATAGGCAGGTTTTTGCTATTTTTTGTTTTAAAATGTCCCAAAAACAATGGCAAAACCAGACGCTGTGTCCTTGTGGGATGTTCACAAAGACAAAGTTCATGAAGAAGCTAAACAATGTCTTATTTAAAATATAATGCAAGACTAATACTTTTAGGTTAGGTTTTTTTTAAATATGTACAGTTGAACTCTTAGTTAAAGTAGGATCACTACTTTATTTTAAGAATGTGAAATGTAAGAATAATAGTAGAGAGAATGATTTATTTCAGCTTTTATTTCTTTCATCACATTCCCAGTGGGTCAGAAGTTTACATGCACTTTGTTAGTATTTGGTAGCATTGCCTTTAAATTGTTTAACTTGGGTCAAACATTTTGGGTAGCCTTCCACAAGCTTCTCACAATAAGTTGCTGGAATTTTGGCCCATTCCTCCAGACAGAACTGGTGTAACTGAGTCAAGTTTGTAGGCCTCCTTGCTCACACACGCTTTTTCAGTTCTGCCCACAAATTTTCTATCGGATTGAGGTCAGGGCTTTGTGATGACCACTCCAATACCTTGACTTTGTTGTCCTTAAGCCATTTTGTCACAACTTTGGAGGTATGCTTGGGGTCATTGTCCATTTGGAAGACCCATTTGCGACGAGCTTTAACTTCTTGGCTGATGTCTTGAGATGTTGCTTCAATATATCCAAATAATTTTCCTTCCTCGTGATGCCATCTATTTTGTGAAGTGCACCAGTCCCTCCTGCAGCAAAGCACCCCCACAACATGATGCTGCCACCCCCTTGCTTCACGGTTGGGATGGTGTTCTTCGGCTTGCAAGCCTCACCCTTTTTCCTCCAAACATAACGATGGTCATTATGGCCAAACAGTAAAATTTTGTTTCATCAGACCAGAGGACAGTTCTCCAAAAAGTAAGATCTTTGTCCCCATGTGCACTTGCAAACTGTAGTCTGGCTTATTTATGGTGGTTTTGGAGCAGTGGCTTCTTCCTTGCTGAGCAGCCTTTCAGGTTATGTCGATATAGGACTCGTCTTACTGTGGATATAGATACTTGTCTACTTGTTTCCTCCAGCATCTTCACAAGGTCCTTTGCTGTTGTTCTGGGATTGATTTGCACTTTTCTCACCAAATTACGTTAATCTCTTGGAGACAGAATCCATCTCCTTCCTGAGCAGTATAATGGCTGCGTGGTCCCATGGTGTTTATACTTGCATACTATTGTTTGTACAGATGAACGTGATACCTTCAGGCATTTGGAAACTGCTCCCCAAGGATGAACCAGACTTTAAGGCATAGTTAACTTAGTGTATGTAAACTTCTGACCCACTGGAATTATGATATAGTCAATTAAAAGTGAAACAATCTGTCTGTAAACAGTTGTTGGAAAAATGACTTGTGTCATGCACAAAGAAGATGTCCTAAACGACTTGCCAAAACTATAGTTTGCTAATATGAAATCTGTGGAGTGGTTAAAAAATGAGTTTTAATGACTTCAACATAAGTGTATGTAAACTTCTGACTTCAACTATAGCCTAATGTTTGAGCAATAGTAATAGTGTTGCTTGCTTTAGCAAAAACCAGTAGTAATTAGCTTATATTAAGAACATTAGATGAGAATGGAAAGTCACCACAAGAATATTTACACACTTGTGTGCATGTGTGGATTTGTAAATGAAGACTCTTCCACCTTATAAATGTGTCTGATTGGAATAGTGCCATAGTGTCAGTGCTCAGGTCAATCCCATTCCAAGACAATAAAAAGGAGAACAAGTCCACTTTTAAGTCATTAATCGAACAGGGCTCATGTATAATAGAGGTGAATGAGAATTGAGTTCATTTTTATATACTGGACTGCCGCACCTCTGTAGTGAATAATATTATACCACTTTATCAATGTGGCGGTGGGGGCATGGTCGAGCATTCGTCCAGAGAGAGAGAAAGCGGTAAGGGCACACACACACAGAGCGGACACGTGTGTCTCTCTCTCTCCCTCGTACTGGTGCCCACGGCTCGTCTTTATCCCCCTCCCGACTGATTAGGATAATTCAGCGGCAGGCATGCGTCCTCACGGCCCGGCCATGCCCTCCTCCTCGTCACACTCAACTGGTTCAGAAGTTGAGAAAGTTTGAGAGATGGGTTGACTGGTCACACTGTATGTTTTGTGCTTTCAATACAAAAGAACCGGCTCATAAGTGTCATTTGTTCTGGAAATGGTCACAAGGGCTGCACGATTATAATGATAAATGATAATCATGATTATTTTGCTCAAAATGTTAATCACGATTATTAATCACGATTATTCTGTCATTTGAAGAAAAGAAAAATATTACGGGGCTGCACAAAACAAACAAAATAACTGTTGCCACTGGACTACACTGGTCATGCTGTATTTTTCACGATATAGATTTAAAAGAACTGCCTCATTCTGCTGTATGCTTGGTGCTGTGTGTTGCAGTTCCAGGGTTCTTGATTCCCAACTCTGATGCTAACCAAACAAACCTTGACCCTTTTGGATCAGACAACCCTTCAACTGGTTAATTTTGAAAATATGTACTGTGCACTTCCCTGCATGGTACCAGTGTTTCAAAATTCTGGCAACGTGCCCGACCACTTATTTTTCCAGAGTGGAGAAAAAGCACATATTAAAATATGAAAATTTGGATGAACTGGCACTGTAGGTCTGCTGGGTGGACAGAATTGCTGGCCAGTGTAGAGGGATAGGGTTGCATCTTCTCTATATTGGAGGAAGACAGAAAGATGAATGTAATGACAGTGAGACAGAGTGAGACATGGATACATTATCATCGGCTTGTCCAAGGACAACAGACATTTAGAGACACAACCAGAACTGTTATGATCATATTTTAATGATTCCTGTCTAGCTTGTATATTGTTTTGTTTCTTTCATCTTGTGTATCAAGCCTGTCTGTCTCTTCTTTTTCCAACCTGCTAGCAATTCCCAGAGGAACAGTTTATTGCTTAGATGTTGCTCTTTCTAAGCTCAGGAGACTTGATTGAGATCTCAGTTTCATTTAAGTAAGGGTCACGACCTTTCATTAGCTATCCCCTTTAATCATTTTA
Source organism: Myxocyprinus asiaticus (assembly GCF_019703515.2). NCBI lineage: Eukaryota > Metazoa > Chordata > Actinopteri > Cypriniformes > Catostomidae > Myxocyprinus > Myxocyprinus asiaticus. Next base: position 26,533,994 of record NC_059391.1, read on the forward strand.
CATGCTGTTTGGCAGTGTTGGACTATTGTACGCTCATGAAAGTCATTTGTTATAGATTTAACCTTTGACAAACCTAGAACCTGCATGCATATATCACAACCCATAAAACCCTTTAACGGCTTGTTAAGACACTGGGAACATCTACATCTAAAGATTTACTAATCAGCACTGACTGTTTCATTGCTGCATTTATGTTTACTCATTGTCAACATGAAACCAAAATTGCCCCTAGTTTACTTTAACACATGTTCCTAGTCATACTGTGCAGGATTCATTAGTGCACGTGTTTTTCAGTGCAATTTTTCATTAAAACGTTGTAACTTGCTCCACCTCTGAAATGACTTTGACTTCACAATCCAGTCAATTCCTGATGGATAAAATCAAGTCCAACCCTACAAATATTTTCTCATTGAATATCCTGTTTCACTCTCAATTACATCCACATTAAGGAAAATGGATTGCGTTTCATGTTGACTTTCACTGGTTTCACTGGTTTCCTCCAGGTAAGTCAGCCTCTCGCTTTCTCTCTGTTTTTTTAGGCTGTGAGTCAGCTGGACTTTACGGCTCCCCTGCGTCATGACTAGGTGTTGTGAGGTCAAGCAGATTGGTTTTATGTGTGTGTGTGTACATGTTTATATTACATGGGGGGGGGGTCCCCACAAGGATAGTAAAACCTGAAATCACCTACCTTGTGGGACCCAGCCAGCGGTCCCCATGAGGGAAATGGATTATTAAACATCCTAAATTATGTTTTTTTGAAAATGTAAAAATGCAAAAAGGTTTCTGTGAGGGTTAGGTTTAGGGGATAGAAATTATTGTTAGATCTGTATAAAGTCTATGGAGAGTCCCCACAATGATATAAAACGTGTGTGTGTGTGTGTGTGTGTGTGTGTGTGTGTGTGTGTGTGTGTGTGTGTGTGTGTGTGTGTAAAGTGCCATGATAATTACATCCTGTCTTGAGTTTGGAGAAGACCTCTGAAAATAATTTCCCCTCAAAAGTCCCCAATAGATGGGCTTCATTCTGTCACATTCACACTCATATGTTTTTGTTTGAAAATGCATTGATTTTTGTTTAAACCTCTCATCCACACTAGAATGATGTTTTCCTCCATCGAAAATTGAGCACTTTGAAAACACTCTCCATTACCGCTTACTTTGGAAAACAACGACGTTAGGAAAATGAAAACAATTGAAAACCGATTAGTGTGGATACGGCCTAATTTGCACACTATACGCCCTAAATAATATGCAAGATTGCAATTAGTGCATCGCAAAGTAGTATGCGAAAGGTACTGAACAAATACAGTATGCTGCATACTATTTAAAAAAATATTATATAAAACCAACCTAGTCTTATAGAATGAACGTTACAATAACTGCATTTTTGCAAACAGACTTTTAACTGCCTCGTTCTATGTTTTGCTGCAGTTTCCTGTTGAAATTAACACTAGAAGCACTACAACAACTGTGTGTTGTATTCATTTTCACACAAATTATGAGTACAATGACTTTAGAGACACTTATTTTTCACACTATTACTCACCCACTGATATGTTATGATATCGAAACAGATTTACGAATCATTTGAAAAAATTTAAATACTTGTATTACAGACTCACCTACATTTACACTTATTCCAATGTGATTAGCTTCTGCAGTAGCTCACCTGAGATTGTTGGACTTTGGACTCGGAAGTTCATGGTTCAAGCCCAGCCAAACACCTAAGTTGACACGTGAGACCAAAGTGTCATAGTAGCGACACAAAATGACATGGTTGATTCAGAAAATGTGCCTTTCATGCATCATTTGCTTTTACAACACTATCGGTTAGGTTTAGGTGTTAGTTTAGGGTAATGATATCTGTTTTGTTCACCTCTCATTTGCTTTTAGAACACAGTTGGTTAGGTTTAGGTTAAAGTTTTAGGTTAGGGAGGTACGTTTTACTACCAAAAAACAAAACAAAACAAAAAACAACCTCCATATAATATTCACCTTAACCGTGTCTGATTACAACACCATTTCACTCGCTTTTGGTGCCCCCCTCTGGACATTTCACTGGGAAACTGCAGTGAAATGTCTAATGAAGCATGTCATTTTGCCATGGTCATGCAATGTTCATGAGATCAGGCTGTATAAAACCATGTGCATTTTTTAACATAAATGTAATGCTATGTTCGGAATGGAATATTGGTTTAAAACTGGAATATTTGTTGACTGTGTACTAAGTGCATACTGCCTACTAGCTTTTGCATTTTAAACTGAACACATTATACAATGATAAACATTTCTAACAGTAGTATGCCACATTGAGTGACGTGCAGAGCAATACATTGATAACTACCAAAAATATGTTTATTCATAAAATCAGACAATGCAAGAAAAGCGCATTTACATGCAATCATTGGATTATTCTTTGCTTTTAACATCAAAATGTAAACACACCACACTCATTTTTCATTTTTGCACGATCGTTTTTTTGTTTAATCCATTTATAAATTAACAAACACCTTTTAAGCCATTTACATGACCACACACGTTGTCATGCATGTAAATGCGCTCATTGTTGACCTCATTATGTGCATGTTAAATTCAGCGAGTGACTGAATTGATTTATTCTGAAATAAACATGGTTATTTTGTATTTTAAATTTTGGGTAAAAATGCAGTCTGATAAAAAAAAATGACTCAATAACATGGTAAGAATCCTGGTTGTTGTTGTATACAGAGAACAAAATACATTCTGTGCACAGTATACATTCTATGTACTGAAGAAATAGTAGGGTAGTATGGTAGTAGTATGCTATTCTAAACATAGCTAAAAACAGTTAAAAATCATGGTATTCCATGCATACAGAAAATGGAAACAGCACTAGGTTGGCACTAAAGTAGTTGGTACAGTCATATGTCATTCTAACTATTCCCTAATAAGACAGGGCTTTTTAGCTCAAGGTGCCAGCGAGGTCACGTAATGACAGCAGTTCAGCCTCTCTCCTCTCACATCATTCGTTAACACCTGATTGGTCCTGCGCTCTGATTGCCTGTGGCTTTATGAAGAGCTTCTTCCAGCAATTGGTAGTAAGTGTGTGTGTGTGTGTGTGTGTGTTTGTGTGTGTGTGTGTGCCTGTGTGTGTGAGTGACACTGTGTGTGTTGCTGGATGTGTGTTACTGAGAAGATTTTTATAATTATCGTGTGTGTGCCTGTGTGCCTTTAGGTTGACTGAAGGTGACATGAATAAAAGACTGTGTGTGTGTATGTGTGTGTGTCCCGCTTGGTATTGCTTGTCCTTTTTGTTTCTAATCAATCGAATTACATTAGGGCTGTATTTAAAGCAAAACTGTCTACAACCTTTGGCTAGGCAAAAGCAATCATAGTATATTTAAGAGAAATGTTAGGAGAATATGTGCAGCAAGTGTCTAAGTGCAGCATTGCTTTAATGCCTAATGTTTTAATGTTTAATACGATTTGAAAGCTATGCTCTTACAAGTCCAATGTCTTGGACTACTTTTATATTGCTGTTATGGTGCCTTTGTTCATTTTTGTATTCTTTTATTCTATGGAAACAGTGTTGGCATCCACCTTATTTTGGCTTCTACTAAGTGATGCATAAATTTACGGCAAAATACCCCAGAGTTTGAATGGGTGCACGGTCTTTGAGGTCAACAACAAAACATACAGGAAGCATTTTCATCTTTCATCGCAATATAGGATGGCATCTTGTAACTTATTGGCTATTTAACGTCTTGTTGAATGGCTATTCTATTCTATTCTGCAGTATTCTATTTTATAGTCTATTCTGCTATATTCTGTTCTACAGTTCTATTCTTTTTATTCTATTCTAATGTATTCTATTCTATATTTAATTTGACTTCAAATTTACAGTATTGTATTTATTTTTCTATTCTACAATATTATATTCTGTTCTGTTCTGTAGTATTCTGTTTTATTTTATTCTACACTACTCTGTTCTATTATTCTATTCTATGGTATTTTTTCTACTTCTGTTCTATTCTACAGTATTTTATTCTATTTATATTCTATGCTACAGTATTCAATTGTTCTACGCTACAGTGTTCAATTCTACTTATGTTCTTTTCTACAGTATTCTGTTTTACAGTGTTCTATTTTTCCATTCTACTCTACTGTGTTCTATTGTATTATATTATTATTATATTCTACTTCTATTGTACATTATTGTATTTTTTCTATTCTACAATATCCTGTTTTGTTCTGTTCTATAGTATTATGTTTATTTTATTCTATAGTATTCTGTTCTACTTTTCTATAATTTTCTACTTCTATTCTAAAATATACTATTCTATTTCTAATGTATTCTGCAGTATTTGATTCTACTTCTATTTTATTCTAATATATTCTATTCTATAGTATTCTATTATATACCCTTCTGTTCTACAGTATTCTATTCTATTTTTTTCCACAGTATTCTATTCCATTTACAGTTGAAGTCAGAAGTTTACATACACCTTAGCCAAATACATTTAAACTCAGTTTTTCACAATTCCTGACATTTAATCATAGAAAACATTCCCTGTCTTAGGTCAGTTAGGATCACTACTTTATTTTAAGAATGTGAAATGTCAGAATAATAGTAGAGAGAATGATTTATTTCAGCTTTTCTTTCTTTCATCACATTCCCAGTGGGTCAGAAGTTTACATACACTTTGTTAGTATTTGGTAGCATTGCCTTTAAATTGTTTAACTTGGGTCAAACGTTTTGGGTAGCCTTCCACAAGTTTCTCACAATAAGTTGCTGGAATTCTGGCCCATTCCTCCAGACAGAACTGGTGTAGCTGAGTCAGGTTTGTAGGCCTCCTTGCTCGCACACGCTTTTTCAGTTCTGCACACAAATTTTCTATCGGATTGAGGTCAGGGCTTTGTGATGGCCACTCCAATACCTTGACTTTGTTGTCCTTAAGGCATTTTGCTACAACTTTGGAGGTATGCTTGGGGTCATTGTCCATTTGAAAGACCCATTTGCGACGAACTTTAACTTCATGGCAGATGTCTTGAGATGTTGCTTCAATATATCCACATAATTTTCCTTCCTCATGATGCCATCTATTTTGTGAAGTGCACCAGTCCCTCCTGCAGCAAATCACCCCCACATCATGATGCTGCCACCCCCATTCTTCACGGTTGGGATGGTGTTCTTCGGTTTGCAAGCCTCACCCTTTTTCCTCCAAACATAACGATGGTCATTATGGCCAAACAGTTCAATTTTTGTTTCATCAGACCAGAGGATGTTTCACCAAAAAGTAAGATCTTTGTCCCCATGTGCACTTGCAAACTGTAGTCTGGCTTTTTTATGGCGGTTTTGGAGCAGTGGCTTCTTCCTTGCTGAGCAGCCTTTCAGGTTATGTCGATATAGGACTTGTTTTACTGTGGATATAGATACTTGTCTACCTGTTTCCTCCAGCATCTTCACAAGGTCCTTTGCTGTTGTTCTGGGATTGATTTGCACTTTTACGCACAAAACTATGTTCATCTCTAGGAGACAGAATGTGTCTCCTTCCTGAGCATATGATGGCTGCGTGGTCCCATGGTGTTTATACTTGCATACTATTGTTTGTACAGATGAATGTGGTACCTTCAGGTGTTTGGAAATTGCTCCCAAGGATGAACCAGACTTGTGGAGGTGCACAATTTTTTTTCTAAGGTCTTGGCTGATTTCTTTTGATTTTCCCATGATGTCAAGCAAAGAGGCTCTAAGTTTGAAGGTAAGTCTTAAAATACATCCACAGGTACAACTCCAATTCAGTACACCTCCTATCAGAATCTAATTGGCTTATTATCTAAAGGCTTGACATTATTTTATGGAATTTTACAAGATGCTTAAAGGCACAGTTAACTTAGTGTATGTAAACTTCTGACCCACTGGAATTGTGATATAGTCAATTTAAAGTAAAAACAATCTGTCTGTAAACAATTGTTGGAAAAATTACTCATGTCATGCACAAAGTAGATGTCCTAAACGACTTGTCAAAACTATAGTTTGCTGATATTAATTCTGTGGAGTGGTTAAAAAATGAGTTTTAATGACTTCAACATAAGTGTATGTAAACTTCTGACTTCAGCTGTATATTCTATAGTATTCTGCTCTATTTCACAGTAATATTATATTTCTTAATAGTATTCTATTATATTTCTATTACATTCTACAGTGTTCTATACAATAGTATTCTATTCTACAGTTTTCTGTTTCTATTGTATACTTATTTCTGTTCTATTCAGTAATAATCTGTTCTATTTTACAGTATTTTATTCTATTTCTAAACTATAGTATTCTATTATATTTTTATTTAGTTCCATAGTTTCCTATTCTATTCTTCAGTATTTATTTTTTTGTATTTTGTTTTACAACATTCTATTCTACTTCTATTCTATTTTATAGTATTCTGTTTCTAATCTAGTGTTCTATTCTATTTCTATAGCATTCTACAACATTCTATACTATATTGTAAATTATTATAAATTATATTTTATCACAACTACTTTGTTATTATTATATTTATATTGATGCTTTAGCTATATTGTGTGAAACAACACTATGCCAATGATATATTTTACAATACTTTGAAATTAAGAGAGAGAGAGAGAGAGAGAGAGAGAGAGAGAGAGAGAGAGAGAGAGAGAGAGGAGCGAGTGTTTGAAGCCTAGACTGGAGAAAGATGAATAAAGATGGAGACAACAAAGAGAAGATGAGACGAAAGGGAGAAGATATGAAGAATTTCACATCTGACAGCGATGCCCTCCTGAGCTTTCCTGCAAATAATAGAACGCTTCATAAAGACAGAGAGAGAGACATGTTTGTGTCTGTGGCCAGAGAGTTTCTGTTGGACTCTAGTTTTTCTCTGTTGTCTTTGCCTGTAGCCATGTGTGTGCGTGTGTCTTTGCTCAAAGCGAGTCATGGTACTGAATGCACATTTCTATCCCCCTCTCTCTTCATTTCTTGTCACACTCCCACCAATGGCGTCTCATTCTCCATACAGACCCCTGTGAATCACTGTCACTCATTTCCCCTTCGAGCTGCACAGTTGGCGATCTGTCGCATTCTCTCCCATGCCTTCATCATCGCTATCGTCCTCTCCTCCCTCACTTTTTTATCCCGACTTTCAAACCCCTCCTCCTACTCTCTCTGTTTTGTTTCACTCTCATCTCACTGTGTGAAAATTTTATGATACACTTGAATGATAGATGAGTTTCTTTTGATAGCTTGTTCTTGTCTAAATCTGCGACTACTCCACTTACCCAGAAACTGCAGTGTGTAAGTACACGGGGTGTGTGTGAAAGATTTTTCAGTCTGAGATATTTACAAATCACGCATTATGCACAGCTGTTTAGTGTTTAGTGTTTTGAAAGAATAGTCTATTTTTGTCTTGTTTTCCAGTAAAAATATCTAAACATCCTTAAAACAAAATCGATTTACTTCAGAAGCAAAATAGCATATTAAGAGCTGTTTTTTAGAGAATATATTTTGTATTTAAGTGTTCTTTGTCCATTTGCAAATTGTTTTTTTTTCCTTGTTTTAAGCTTAAACCTTACAAAAGTTTGTTAGATTTCTCTTAAACAAGTCTTGCAATTTTGTTTCTCAAGTAAATATATCTTATTTTAACAATTTATAGATATTTCTACTGGAAAACAAGACAAAAATACTGTTTTAGAAAATATTGTATATGTATACATGTATATATTGGCTGTATTTGCATGTGTAATCAGTTTTTGAGGACATGTCACAGTTTATCATGTATTTGTACACACTTGGCGCTTTCACAGCTAATCGTGCATTTCTACGTGGCTCTTAACATGTCATTGCATGTCATGGACATTTTGTGTTAAGGCTTTCATTTAATTAGTATATTGATTTCCAGTTGCTAATTGAAGTCTGTTTCAAGGTAAAACACATTATTCTATTTAACACAGTGTTAAAAAATGTTTTGGATGGGGTACCATGTTAATACATGTTTTTTGCTGACACTACCATGATAATTATACCATAGTATTCTTTAAAGTACAGTACCTAATGTAAATACCATTATATCTGTGGTACCACATAATGTATTTATCAAAGTAAAATGTTTTTGGTAACACTTTACAACAAGGTTATATTTTTTATCATTAGTTAATGCATTAGATATCATGAACTAACAATGAACAATATATTTTACAGCATTTATTGATCTTGGTAAATGTTAAATGTTAATAAATGTTAAATGTTATAAAAATGCAATTGGTCATTGTTAGTTTACTCATGTTACTTCATCATGCATGAACTAATGTTAACAGATACAATTTTGAATAAAACTAAATGTGTTAGTATATGTGTAAATTTACATTTACCAAGATTAATAAGTGCTGAAAAATTATTATTGTTAGTTCATGTTAACTTATGTAGTTAACTATTGTTAACAAATATAACCTTTTTGTAAAGTCTTACCAATTTTTGTTTGGGTAAAAGTGAGAGAGGGCAATGCATGCTACAATGCAAGGATTTATTCATGAAATGAATGTACTTGCATGTGGCACGTCACCGTTATATCTTGTAGTTGTACACGCTTAGTGCTTTCATGACTAATCATGTATTTCTGTGTGGCTCTTAACGTCATTGCATGTCCTGGACATGCTTTAAATGGTGTGTTAAGGGTCACATTTAATTAGTGTATCGATTTACACATGTTCTGAATTGCTAATACAGCTTCTCGGTGCCGAGTACTCATATGTAATATTACCATGATGTCAGTACCATGGTATTCTTCGAAATACATTGGATTACCATGTATATACCATGTGTATGAATATGATAACCATTTTGTACCATGCTGTATATGTATATTAAAGTACCATCACTGTACCATGGTACCACCAGAGTACGTTTTTGTACATTTTTAACCGTTTTAACACTCAAGCATAAATTATATTATATAAGCATTAAAAAGCTTTGAACATAAAGAAACTAAGACTATGTCCACACTATTACGTTTTCATTTGAAAACACATTGTTTTTGCTGTGTTTATGTCTCTCATCTGCACTGTAACAGCGTGTTCCTCCACCGAAAATGGAGACTTTCGAAAACGCTCTCCTTAACCGAATATGTTGAATAAAAGATGGTGTAAGGAAACTGAAAACACAGTTTGCAAAATGTTTTTTTTTGTTGTTGTTGTTGTTGTTGTTTGAAAGTGCATTTAGTTTTGCTTTGTTTACACCTCTAATCCGTTCGATTTTCTCCACTGAGACCTTTGAAAATGCTCTCCATATACGAATACTTGGAAAACAAAACTATTACGAAACTGAAAACTGACCTTTCAAATGAAAACGGATTAGTGTGAATGCAATATATGTCCTGATGCGTTTAAACAAAATTTTCCCCAGAAGTTACATCTGACAAAACCTCCATTTAGGGACATCCCTTAAAGTTAAAAATGATTCAGAAATAAAGGAAATTATTATTATTATTATTATTATTTTATTCTAAGAATGCAAAAGGTTTTGTTTAGAAGTAAGGTTCAGCTTTTTTTATAACTTCTAAAAACAAAAAAATTTTTTATATTAAAACATTTGAAGTTTTTGGTATATCCTCATTTAGATAGCTAAGTATGTGCGTGCCTGCGTGCTTGTGTGTGTGTGTGTGTGTGTTTTGCACTGCTGTCCCCTCCAGCTGACTGACTCATTTGTGCGTGTGTGTGTGTGTGTGCGCGCAGAGCTTATCTGTGTAATTCTGGGACTGTCCTTTTTTGTTTAAATCAGTCTCTGACTCTGTAGTCATGACAATAGTGGACTAAGATGTTTGGAATATGTATCCTTCTGGAAATCCTGCTAAAACCAACTTTTGATGGTAACTGGTTTTGCATGGTTTTGTTTTAGCCGGTCCAAGCAGGTCCAGATGGTTGATCAGATGGTCTGCAAGCTTCAATTTAAATGTGATGTATTTTCAGTGAAAAGGATATTGATTCTGAGAAATCCGAATCAGACTTGATTTTATCCATCAAGATAGTGTTGTCACGGTACCAAAATTTTAGTAGTCGGTACCGATACCAGTGAAATTTCACGGTTCTCGATACCAAATTTGATACCACATAAAAAATTTGCTAATATGACAATGTGCTATTGAACACACTCCTTTAGCCTATTTAAAGTTACATTTCAATGTAAATAATAAATTAAAAGATATGCATGTTTCCTTCAAGTGTTTCTAACACTTGTTTGTTTTTAAGCAGGGCCCTATTGTTTTATTTTATTTTGCCAAATCCTTTATTATTATTATTATTATTATTATTATTTCTTACATTTTACTATAAAGTTATAATATATTTCTGTTGTCATTTCTTCAATTTTAGGCATGTAGCTTTTATTATGAATCGTGCTTTTATTTTGATGTGTATTTTTGATGGAAGTTTAACTTATCCTGATAAACAGTTTGCTACATGGTCCAGTGTGATCCATAAAGCGCAAATGCTGTGATTTAATTATATAAATTATATAAAAATAATGCTTCAGAGTGGATTAGTGCTCTGCTCTGTCATCTCATACAACACGAATGATTCTCATAGTCTGTGGAGTTTCCAGTGTATGAGCGGTCTGCTTCACACATTCATTTAAAGCTCATGCAGCTCATAAAGACAAACATTTTGTGGTTTAATAATCACACTAGGACATATCATGATTTTAATTGATTAGTTGTGCATTTCAGTGTAAAAGGAGTAACAGAGCACACGCTCAAATAAGCGTGTGAGCATCTGAAAGCAGTCGAGTGTCAGTAAGTACCGAATTAAGTCAGTGCTCGGTACTACCGATACTGTAGAAACACTGGCATTGTTACATCTTTTTTATTTTAGTATCGACTTGGTACTGAAGTACCGGTACTTTTGACAGCACTACATCAAGACTTGATTGGTGAAAAGTGGTCTCAGTATGACTGTTAGTTGGAGGGAAAAATAAGAGGGATTGGTGATGTCATTCGGGAAGGAACCCTAATTTTAACCCTAATTTTGATTTCATGTTGGCTTGAAGTCTTCTGCTTCTCAGATGTTTATGCTGAGAAAACTACCCCAGTAATCTCACATTCTACAGTTTCAGAAGAGATCTCAACAATGTCTCAAACTGTGCTCAAATCTGCCAGTATACCAAAGTCTACAATCATCAAAGTCAGAGATTTCAATATGATCTCAAACATTTCTCTTAAAATAATTCCATCCAAAATAATTAAAATTATTTTGATTTTATTTAGACTTTAAGCTGGTTTGGTCCAGCAGGTCACTCACCTTTGTATGGTTACACTCAGATAAAAGAGAGAAAATACTCACTGAATGCAAATTTTGCCCTTGCTTCAGGACATTGACCTATCGCACAGCATGAAATGGTGTTTGAAAGCTCTTCCCTGTGCTGTGGACTCCTCCTGGCCTGTGCTAATGATACCCCACCTCTCTTCCCTCCCTCATCTACCCTGGCACCATCGGCCTCGCACTCAGAGAGGTGACAGGCTGAACTAGCCGAGCAAGAGCCAGTTAGAGAGCAGCCTAGCAGAGAGCCAGCAGGCCTGCTCAGATGATAGCTGATGGGAGGAAAGGGATGAGATAGGATTAGACAGCGAGCGCTGCTGGACCGATCTTGCTCTGAGGAGTTTTGAACAGCGCTACGCCTGTCTCCACAGTAACCACTGCACACAGATGGGTCCTGGACGAGATGTGCTTATGTTTTTTTTTTTTTTCGGGAAGCAGGTTTTTTAGTACCTTATTTTATTGTCTATGTTCAAATTTGAGAATGTTAGCTTTTTTAAATTATGTTATTGCGTTATGCCTAAAAAGAATAAGCTACTTGTGTTATGATTAAAAAAATAAAATAAAAAAATTAGCACACATTAGTTACTTACGTTACTCTCTTAACTTCAGGCCACGTCCACACTAATCCGTTTTCATTCGAAAACTCTGTTTTCAATTTTCTGTCATCAGTGATTTCCGAAGTATGTGGTAAAGTTTGTGGTAATGTTACATTATTGCGTTACTTTTGAAGAAGGAGCTAATTGCGTTATTACGACTTTTCATGAAAATTTGCGCATTAGTAGTTTATTTGCGTTACTCTTTTACCTTCAGGCCACGTTCACCACTAATCATTTTTATAGATTCATGACTTCATTGTTTTACAAAGTATGCTGTAATGTCAGTATGTGGTAAAGTATGTGATAAAGTTACGTAAATGCGTTACTCCTAATGGAGCTAATTGCATCGTGACTTTTCATGGAAATTGGCGCATTAGTAGTTAATTGCGTTACTTTCTTTCCTTCAGGCCACGTCCACACTAATCCATTCTCATTCGGAAACTCAGTTTTCAGTTTCCTGACATCATTGTTTTCCAAAGTTACAAGTAATAAGACACTAATAAGTTGGTTCTCTTGGTTCCAAAATAATAATCGCTATGTTTGGCTTGCTGGTGGTTTTTTTTATTTTATTTGAAGTGGTATTGTTTGCATTACAAAGTGTCCATTCCACAGTTTGCTACATAGGCGAAGTTTAGGGGTGTAATGTGGGCAGAGCAGAAATTGCTTATGTGATTAAAAAAAAGCATGATTTATTTATATTATTAGTAAATTAGTCAGTTTATAATCAATGAAGAGCAATCTAGTTTTGTCGCATCATGGTGCTTGTGTGTAGTGCAGACACTGCGTAGGCCTACATGACTTTGTTACAGGGAAAGCAGATGTTTTCAGTTGCATTTGTACATAAATTACATTTAAAAAAATTACGCATTAGGTATTTGAAAAAGTAACTGGTAATTTGTTGTAAATTCAAAAAGTAAAATGATTGTTTGTGCACTACTTCCAAAAGTAGTCCGATTTCGTAATCAGATTACGTAACACTTGTAACACTGGTCTTTGTCTCCTTAAATCTAAAACTGGATGTGGGGCTGTGTCACAAACCCCCTCTAACATGTTTTTTTATAAGAGCAGAGAGGCGGACAGCCTTTGACTTCTATGGAGGGTTTCTACAATGCCACCTACTCCTCAGAAGACACTTTTTGTCATGATGTCTTTCTTTCTCACCCACTTGCTCGCTCTCTCTGTCTCTGGTAGCATGTGACGTTGTCAGAAGCTAAATTGGCTATTTCCATGTAAATATGAGGCTTCTGTGTGGTTTAATTACTATGGCGATGACTTAGTACGAACCATGTGATTTGAGCAATCAGAACGAAGCATCAGGGAAGAGAAGAGAGGCTGGGAGAGGGAAGGAGGAAGAGAGGATAATGGCAGATGCACAAATGTTGGAGGTGGAGAAGGCCTGGTTCAATTAGGAGACTTGGAATAAACTTTTCCTTTTTTCCTCTATTTCTTTTTCCTCAGGGAAAGAGGAATAAACCAGGAGTGGAATCCGTGGGGTCTCCCGATTCAGGAAGAGGAAGAGGAGAGAAAAAAGCCATAAAGTAGGTGCTGGGAAATTTGTTTTGTCCTTTGGGTGCTCCTATAGGATCGCTGTGCATGACCAAAGCCAGACATGCAAACTCAACGTTAAGATCATAGCATTGTTGCAAAACATTGTTATCTCCACGGACAACCATCACATGGGGGTGAATTCACTAAACAGTTGTGCCACTTTTGCGCAAAAATCTGTTTTATTTATTTATTGTTCTATTCAAATTAAGTGACTGTCATTCTTTTTGGCGCAAACACACTTCCTTATTCCAGACTCTGCAAATAGCGCTGTTACTGCCTGCGGAAAATGGTGGTAAATGTGCATTTATTTATTTATTTATTTATTTTACTTTTGGGGATGTAGATGAGCGCACTTTTGGCATTTTTTTTTTCCCATAAAGAGGGCAACAGTTCAGAAGAGAAAATACCATATCATCGCTCTCTAATGAAAAACACGTATCTCCACTTTTGCCAATTTTGTATTTTTACCAATGCACCAAATGACCTGTCCCTACTGTTTGAATTGTGCATCGAAATGACCAATGAAAAGATGTTTAATCAGGTGATCTGTTTAAGAATCTCCATTGAGGGGCCTGGGTAGCTCATCGAGTATTAATGCTGACTACTGCCCCTGGAGTCGCGAGTTCGAATCCAGGGAGAGCTGAGTGACTCCAGCCAGATCTCCTAAGCAATCAAATTGGCCCGGTTGCTAGGGAGGGTAGAGTCACATGGGGTAACCTCTTTGTGGTCGCGATTAGGGGTTCTCACTCTCAGTGGGGTGCGTGGTAAGTTGTGCATGGATCGTGGAGAGTAGCATGAGCCTCCATATGCGGAGTCTCCGCGGTGTCATGCACAACGAGCCACGTGATAATATGCGTGGATTGACTGTCTCAGAAACGGAGGCAACTGAGACTTGTCCTCCGCCACTCGGATTGAGGTGAGTAACCGCGCCACCACGATGACCTACTAAGTAGGGAGAAAAGTGGATAAAAAAAACAAGTATCTCCATTGGCCTTGAGAAGTGTCCATCGAAACCAACTAATTTACCTCAGCTGTTCAGCTCTGTGACAACCAAAGCCATTCATCCTCGCACAATGTCAGGTGGCTTTAAAAAGTAGACTATACCAACCATATACAGTTGCCAGATTTCCATCTTCGCAAAAAGTTCATGAAAGTTAATTCTGAGTTAATTTATGCATTGGACCCAGAAAACACATCTCAAAACCGAACTGTCCACTCAACAACCGGACAAGAAACCTTAGTCATAAAACTGATTTCAATCTAAAATAGTGAGTGAAAGCTCAGATTATATCCAAAAATAAATTCTATAGCAATCGATAACCTTGTGTTCTGGGAACACAAACATTTAGACTCGAGTCTGTAACTGAACATGTGCCAATGGAACCCATGAAAAGAAAACAGTGTATGTTCACATTCGCTAACGAAAATCCATGTAAGTCCAATTAAAACATTGAACAGTTCACTAACAGATGTGTAATGATAGAATTCTATTGATGGTGCTAAAGGTGACTAATTATGTTATTTTCAATTCATTTTGTAAGATTGTTTATGAGAAAAAGAGTTTTTCATGCTCTTGAAAAATGAATTTTTTGGAGATACGTGCTTTTCATCAGACAGCGACGATATATTTTCTCCATGGTGGAATTGATTAATAACTTGTAAACCTTTAAAGTAATAAAATGAATAACATGATATGCCGATTAATTAATCGACGTAATCGCATATATGAATAATTGCTGAGAGAGGCCCTCAAATAGCAATAATTCAGTATATAATGATTAATTCATTATAAAAATTATATTTAAATCATTATAAATATCATATATATTATAAATAATTCAAATAATTAAAATGCATTACATTGTTGTGGAAGACGAGTAAAGCATTGATAAGACAAAACCAAAAATGGCTTTAAAGGGCAATATCTAGTTTATTTCGATTTTATTGAACATAAGCCTATCATTGACCTACAGTCCATTGCAATCCATTGTGGAATTTAATATGCCACGTGTCAATTTACACCTGCGTTAGATGGACACTTTTGGAACATCTCACTTTGGTTGCGTCATATCATAAACACAGCGTTTTTAGGTCAACTTAGAAACTTCGGTGAAACTTAGAAAAACACGTCTCGCGAACCCTGCATTCGGAATTGCGCTCTTTTGGTTTCTGAAAGCAAGAACACGTTCTCATCTAGTTTGTCGCTAGTGTAAACCGAGCCCAAATGTGTTGTGTTGTCTGGACATCTGCATGTTGCCAATACAGCTTGAGTTTCACTTACTGCCCCCTGCTGAAAACAGGTGGTATTTCAACCGTGAATTACGTAATATTTCTTATTACGGTCCGGGGACATTAATTACGTTTTTTTAACGCGTTTTATTTAAATAATAACACTGAATAAACACTTTAAATCGACAGCCCTACTTTAATGACAGACATACCATGAGCTCTGAGGTTGTTAATTTATGTTAATTGATGCTTCTGCTGAAAACAGCACAAGTTATTTTAACTTTATTGCATTAAATAGCAGAATTTGTCATAAATAACTACACTGTCTATGATCCTGAAGGGAAACGATCCACCTATTGGAGAATCGTGGCAAACAATGCACCGCATACAGTATGCATTCGGAATAAACCGCCCACTTCCATGATGTACTGAATGACGTAATCGATTCTTACAGTATATATGTGTATATGTATATCTGAATATTTTGCAATACACTTAAAATATATTGTTTCTATACTTATAATTAGCAACTTTAAATCCATAGTTTTATATTTTTCCATTGTTTTTAATTCAATTGCATTTAGCAAATATTTTTTGACCGTGTTTGTGCCGTTACCTGATTTGCATAATTCCTAAATCTGGTGATGAAACAATGCAGACGGAACATGCAAATAAACCTCGCTATCAGTGGATGCAACTAATTCGTAGTGAATTCCCTCACGTGTGATTTGAAAAGTATTTTGAGTCCTAAAAATTATGATTATCATTTAGTTTCCGCTTACTGAATTTAAGGAGTCGAGACTTGCTTGGAAACAAATGAAAGAAAGAGACCAATTAACTGCATTCATAATAAATGCGCCACTCTTGACTGCTCACATTCATTCAGAGTACTTCCACTCAGAGCTCTCTGAACGATTCCGGCTCTTTGACTGATAGTGACTTTGAATGCCCTGAGTTTCGCTGAAATGCATGTTTGATTGAGATGGGGAATCTTTGAGGTTAAAGAGAGCTCAGTGAATGAATAAGCCATGCACAGACGCATCCATTGCAGGATGGAGTTGTGATTGTTTTCCTCTTCAGATGCTCGCATGCCGCCTTGTTTATGAGATGTCTGTTTTTTTAGATACAAGCTGATAAAAAGCTGCTTTGATGTCTCACTTGTGTTTTGTGATACGTGATATTGAAGCTGCTGTTTTGGACTAATGAGAATGCTGAATTGGTAAGCTTGCAGGTGTTGTGAAATCAGTATTTTTGAGGAAAGACACGAAATTAGTTGATTTCTGTGTTGGTTGCACACATTCGTAAACTGCAAGTTGCAGTTTTGTTTTTCTGAATGCCATAACTTGAATAATAATGCACAATAACTTTTCCCCCCAAACCAGGTTGTGTTCATCTTATATGCGGTGTGCCTGCTGACCCGTTGCTTTTATTTGACCTCTACGATTTCTTAATGTTCTCCTGTTCTATATTCTGTTCAATTTTGCTGTTTATCCTTTAAATATATATATTTTTAATCAGAATGGTCACTAATGGTTTGTCGCCAAAGAAAACATTTTATATTTCCTCTTCCATGTATGTAACGTGGTTTTTGTGTTTGTTGTGGCTATTTGTGCTACAGTTCTGCCCAAACTAATGAAAGAAATAGTATGAACCCTTACAGCTTATTGTCTCTCTCTTCCTCTCCCTCCTTGTGTTGATCTTTAATGAAACACTAATGAATGTTTATTCTTGCATAATTCTGAATTGCTGCCTTACGGATGCTTTAGGTTTGTTGTTTATTTCCCTGTTTGCTCATAAAACCCTCTATGCACCTCTGAAATCTCCCTCCCAGCTTCTAATGAATGGCGAATGAAACTTTTGTCAACCACATCCTTTCCTATGCTTGTTCTTGCTTCTCCAAAAAAAGAGGGCAGTCCTAAGGAGCTTCTCATGTTGGATCCTAGAATCTGGAGACCCATGATGGCCTATGACCAGAGCTGTTCTGTGTGTAGATAGCTGAATGGATGGAAGAATGAAATGGATAGATAATCCTGTGTTCCACTGACGTGTATGTGTGTCTCTCTGTGGTCCTCAGCGATCTAGACAGAGACTTTTGGAATAACAATGACAGCAGTTCTGTACAGCAGCGCTGGAGTTCATACCCACCCAAGGAGTTTGTACTAAACATTTCTCCTTATGCCCCTTATGGAGATCCACGCCTTACACTCAAGTGAGTCTTTGTTCAGGCTGGTAAGAGACACCACCCCTGAACCCAACGACCCAACCCCCCTCCCTATCCAACACAACTCATACATTACCATACTTTTCCCTACCTCATCCGTACCCTTCCCATATTAACCCCAACCCAACCCTACTTCATCTAACCCGACCCCATCCAAACCCTTACCAATCTCACCCTAGTCATGTGTAGCCAAACATTTGACTGGCATAAATGACAGTCTGTGATATTTTAATTGCGATTATTAATGTTGACTAATTGAGGTTACATTAAATATTTATTTGTTCAACTTCATGACATTTATTCTTTATATACGCTACACATTCAAAACAAGCCGTGATCTGTTGAGCTAAATTACTTTAATGCTGTTTTATACATCAGTAAATCAACTTCACATTGGCCCACTTAGTAGCATGACATAAATAAACAGTTATTCATTTTTGAATAAACTGTAGATAGAAATCGAGCAACGCTACAGTATTAGCTCCGCACAGAGTTCTGCACTCTTGTGAACGCTCTCGTTATAAATTAAGCCGTCTACATGGCACAATAAATGAACTATATTTACACTGCGTCTTCGAGTTTTGTCATGGTGCTCATTTGCAGTGTATTTACGTCTACATTGCAAGCAAGCAGCACGGCATTTTACAGATCTGGGCATCAGACTGTTGAGTTGAGCACTGGGATCGGTTGTCATTTCTGATGGGACTATTGACTAATGTAAACTTCTCTGATTCTCCATGGCCGTTTCATTGCTCAACGGACATGTCTGGGGTTGGTAAGAATACTCAACTGCTGCAAAATGATGTTGTAAATAGAAACCTTTGACGCATCAGGAGTATACTTAAATGGAATGCTGTAATCGGCAGTTTTCACGATTACTTAATCAGGGCAGACGTAAACGTAATCTCAATTACTTTTTCAATTTATTGTGCAGCCTTAAGTTTTATTTTAAATAGTCAATACTTACAATAATAGACAACTTACAATGATAAAAGGAAACCGCAACCGGCTGTATCATCCTGAGACCCCCGTGTGACTGCTGTGTGCATTTTCCATTTCCCCTTTTGATTTGTAACTAGTAGCACTTAATAAACAAGCAAAAAACAAAACAAACAAACAAACATTTTTCTAGAGTAAATAGTTTTCCTAAAAATGTATGTCCACATACAGTATGCGGACATACCAAGCTATAGAAAGTCTGGTTTTTTTCACCAAATAGTTATGTGTCCAAGAGTGTTGGTTCTTCATGTTTTTGAGACATTATATACATTACAGCTGATTTTCTATAAAGCTGAATAAATAATTCTGATTAAAAGTAATGGCCAGCATCATCAAATCACTGCAAATCTTAATACAATTTTGCATTATAAAATTCTGAATATATGCATTGATTATCATTGTCCCAGGTCTGCCAAACATGTTGAGTGGTACAAACATCATCTGCAGTCTGAAACTGAACTTTTGGTCAGATTTTAGGAGTGAATGCACTTAGCTGCATAGAAAGTTATAGGATGTTCCCTTGCTCCCTAGTTTGCTGTCTGTCTGCACTGGTCTCAGAACAGTTAGAAATGCACCTTATTTTCATCCTAACTCCATATAAAGCCCTTGAAAGCAACATTTTTCAGCTTTTGCATAAATGTATTTATTCTTGCCATTTTTGTGTACCATACGCATCAGATGGTCTGTGAATAGTCATGCGTCTGAGGCTGAGACTAACTTTACCCAAACCCTTCCCTGTTCAATATTTTACCCAACCTCATCCCAACACAACCCATCCCTAACCATATCCCATCTGAACAATACCCAACTGTACATCATAAAAACCATTTACCCTGGCAGGGCTGTACTGGGGAATCTTGAAAAATAATAATGCCAAAATAATAAATAATGCCAAAATGACCTGGAGTGGACTGTGATGTTGTCCACAGTATGTTATTCTGGGATATGTACAGACTCGCCATTTATAATCATCTAAGATAAATGCGTAAAAAAGCAGAAGTTCGTTATTTCTGTGTCCCTTAGTGGGACCAAACGGAATTGCGATCTGTTTGTTTAAGCTGCTCCGACTGAGCCAGACATTACAACACTGTCTCAACCAATGGCGCTAGTTGTTGTTTATGCACTTCCGTTTGATGCCTGTAGTGACACATAAATTACACACTATGAGATGCGATTGAAAGTCATGATGCAGTTTTTATTCTTGATGTGACATTGTTACTCTTTAAGCTTAGCAAGACTGCAGGGACATTATCAGTCTATTTGACTGTTCAGTTCCTTGGCTAATCATAGCAGCAACAGCCTCAAACGCTCGACCAGATGTCTAGCCGCTTCCTGTCAAACATGTATGTCACAGTGGAGCGCTGTTATTTAGTTTAGTTTGCTGCTGCTTCAAAACACTTTGGTTTATTCTGCACTCTTATTCTAATCTGTTTTGTTTTTCCAAAAACATGACAGACAAAATCGGACTGCTAAATGTCCCTCACTCCCTACAGCCCTGCCTGTCTTTTCCTACCATATAACCTTTAACCTTTTGCCTCACCTCCCCTTTCCCCCATGGGGTGTTACCATGGAGACGGACAACCCTCCAGCTTCAGCTATCCTGTGAACGTCTAACAACAACAATAACAGTTGACAGACAAACCAAAAATACGCTCTTCAATCCTGTTTGCCGTTGCCAACCCTAATTTTTTTACTTTCTTATTGAGGGTTGACCGTTACAGTACGATTGTAGTGTGGTAACCCCCGTTGGCTGTATGTTTGACACGTTTATATAAAATGTGTTGTTTGCCTTTGTGCTATCTGCCTTTCACCTATCTGTCTTTCTTGCGATCAATTTAAATGTATCCCTCTAGCATTCCTGGTCCTTCAAGTCTCTATCCACAGCGGTGTTTGTAAGGCAAACCCTCACCTGTTTAATCCAACCAGATTTTCATCCAGTCCTTTCGTTTAAAGAGCCGATAACACAAGGGTAGATTTCGTTCACCCCTCTGAAGAGAAAGAAATGGTTTAATGACACCATGAACTCAAAAGTTGTGTATTGTAGCTTTGATTCCATGTCTATTAGTGTTGAAGCCATCTAAGCTAGTGAATAAACTTTTGAACCCCACTTTGTGCATTTTAAACGTACACTGCCAGCGCTCTCAGAGCACATGCGCGCACATATAAGCTGCATGTCAGTTAGTCAGATGCCACGTGGGAACTGAAATTTGAAAATAAAAAAGATATCTTAAAGATTCTCGTTATTTGTGTCTACTCTCTTTTCCATTTGCCCTAATAATGAGCAACATGATCTCACAGGAACACGACATGTTGTTTCCAAGAGTTCCGGTACCGTAGGATCGGCCACATTATGCCGACTCACTGGCAAGCGCCATCTCCTCTCAGAAATTTTTGTATCGGCTCCAGCGTGTTTACCTTCCCTTGTGGCATGACCAGAAGCGCATTGTGTCAGCAGCGTGGGAGACCCGGATTAGTAATCATTGACAAGTGCAATTCAGAGGTAAAAATTTTCCATCTAACATTATATTTTTACTCCACTGGTGGTTAGGTTTAGGTTGGGGTGGGGGGGTGTCAGTTTATAAAATATGCATTCCTCCTCACTGTATTACAACCTGTTCAGCTGAAAACAACTCGCTTTTGGCGCCCCTCTGTGGACATTACACCTGGAAAATGGCACTCACACATGCCCATACAGCCAACAACACTTATCGCTTTCACCACTGGGGGCAGTGTTTCGCATTTCGGTAAGCACATATTTAGCTAAACGAAAGTCAACCTACTGTTTCGATTTCACTGTAAGATGAGTCTGTAACTAGATCGACCAGTGGTTGTCTTGATTGACTGGTTGATCGCAATCGATGTAATGAGCACCCATTGCATAGAGTGAAAGATCAATCTTGTGATTTTTAAGAATTGATTTTGGGATTGTTCAAATGAAGATCGCGATTAATTATAAAACCTATTTTTAACCCAGCCCTAAAGATTATGGTCTTTCTCTTTTGGGACCAAATATATCGATGACTCATGTTGCACTACACAGATTTATGTCCAATCAAATGCTCTCTGGAGTGAAAATGTCCTTCCCCTGCAACAGACTAGCAAGCAAATGGTTCATGGCTGTGACATAACTAAAGCCTGTTGGCTATTAAAAAAAAGGAACAAGCCCTGCACTATATTCTTTTCAAACTTTCTGTTTCAATAGTAAATAAGTCAACACAGGACAGGAAATTGTGCATGTCAAGCCATTTAAACATTCTTGTCCGTCAAATCGAACACATTGGCTTTGGGGCCAGAAGTACAGAGGGGTCCAGATGGGCTAGCCTTACTAGAAAATTAAAAATGAAATAAACATGTTAGCCGCGGTGGCTCAGGTGATTCAATTTTCCTCTCTCTCAAATGAGCACACCGTTCAGACTAGAGGCCAGTGGTCTTTACAAGTCTGACCTGTTGGATTAAAAAGGTGTGGTGTATATGCAGACTACTGCCTGATAAGCTCTGCTATTTCAGATGAAAGCCGCAGATTCCAGCAAAACCGTCGGTGACCGCAAACGATTGTTTTGCTGTCTCTTGGAACAGCCGTTTTTTGTTGCACTTGTTGCAAAGTCAGAATATAAAACCACTGAAGTGTTCACAGCATTTAACTTTTAATTATAATTTATAACCTCAACACCAGCACTAGAGGCAAAGTTGAAAGGAATGTTTTGTAACAGAAGATATGTGTCCATGACAGATATTCCTAGTGTGCTGGATTTGCCCTGTGATTGCAAGCCAGATCAATTTAGGTTGAATTTATTTAGTCTGATTGTTAATTTCAATTCAAACCTTTTGCATCCTGTGAGACATTCCTTCTTCACAAGTCAAAGGAATAGTTCACCCCGAAATAAAAAATTTGCTCACCTGCATTATGTTCCAACCCCAGTACTATTTTCTTTCTTCCATGAAACACAAAAGGAGATTTTAAGCTCTCTAATCTTTTAGTGGCCACATTTTTAAACTTGAACTCATCACGGTTGGTCATGTGACACAAAATAAACTATGTTTTTTTGCCATTGATGACATCAAACCTGGGACGACACATCCATGGATTTGAACACAAGCGCGATTGAGATTTCAGAGCTCTGGCAAAGGGAAAAATTATCATAACAAATAAAAAACATTTCTTAAGCTATTATTTGACTTCAGAAGGCTTGAAAAACAAAATACAAGGCATGTCGGCTACTTTAGAATAATTTAACGGTGCTTTTATAGTGCATTTTTGACCGTATAAGTTCACTTTCCTTGTATGGAAAAAAGAAGCTCAGACATTCTGTCTAACATCTCCTTTTGTGCTTAACGGAAGAGCAAAAGCAGTATGAGGTTGGATTTACATGAGGGTGAGTAAATGATAACAGAATGTTCATTTTTAGGTTAATGCACCCCAAACTGCCATGATATTTTTTCTTATGAAATCATAAAGTCTAGAGGAGAAAAGAGAACAGATTTTCTCACCTGGTTTTGTGCCAATCTGCGGCCTTAATAATCCAAAAGCTCTTTTTGCTGTTATTTCGTTTTTGGGTGTTGATGTTGTATTGTGAGCGTCTGAACCCTGCAGCTGTGTTATTTGAATCCCTTCACAACTGCATGATGAGTTTCACCAGGTTTGCAAACTTGTGACCGATTACACTATTAAATACTGATTATAATTTTTTTTTTGAAGTAATCCTTTTAAAATATACATGTGTGTATGAGATCTTTCACACATTTTAGGGTGTACATAATCATGTCCAAAATATCACTTGGGTGCCAACAGGGCTATTTTAAGCATCATTCTTGATGTAAATCAATTTTTATGTAACCAAAGCTGAGAATACGCCCCTACTGAGAGGACTTACTCGCAGTACCTGATAAAAACCACATTGTTTCCTGCCAAAGGTAACAGGCTCTGGAAGGCCCCCTAGAGGCTAAGCGGCGCTTTTTCTGTATTATCAGAAAAGTCAAGCTATTCCAAGTGCTTAACAGCACAACAATGGCACTGCATTTTCAAAAACCCCTGGGCACAGGACGTCCTGTAGCTGTTCATGCATATTATGTAGTTACATTACAGGTCTAGACACTGACGGACCCAACCAACTGACATTTGTTTACTCTGCACCAACAAACAGGGTTCCCATGGTAATGGAAAACCTAGATATATCAGGCAAATTTTTTTATTTATTTATTTATTTATTTTTTTACCAGGCCTGGAAATGTCATGTAGATTATTAGTGGATTTTCTGATTAATTGGCATTCATTCTTAAAATCTCTAGATCGATCTTTTACTTTAAAGTTTACTTCAGTTTTGGTTGTGTTGATTATTTTATTTGTTAAATAGCAATTGAACTGAAAAGATCATGGAACAGTCATGGAAATTAAATAGTCAAACAGTGTGGGAACCCTGTAGTAAATACGCATGGTTTACCTGCTTAAACACACATATGAACAGATTAAAACCTGTAACCCTTTCTTTTCTCCCAATGTTTGTTCTCTCCTTTTCTTTCTTTCTTTCTTTCTCTTTTTCTCTTTATCCTTCCATCTCCCCCTGCTTTTCTTCTGGCCCATTCTGCTCAGTGGGGCAGTTCCCGGGGGCCAGAAAGGGGCTATGGGGGGTGGATTGGGGGATGGAGGGGGGCCATCACGCAGTGACAGCGTGAGGAGCATGGTGACGGGGGGCATTAAAGCCGGCAGGTGGCAGACAGTACAGAGCCGCCTGCATTCAGGAGACTTCAAGAACGGCAAGTGAGTCAAACCCACAGGGGACATGAAAGAGAGATCGAGAGAGCTGTGTGTGAGTGTGTGTCTGTGTGTATGAGAGATGTTTAAGAATGTTTAAAACGCCTATGTGTGAATCTGTGCTTTGCTGAGATTTCAGGCCACTCTGCTGCCTATTAATAGCGCGAGTCTTACCACTGACTCACTTAGAAACACTCAGAAATGGCAATAGCTCATTTCAGTCCATTATAAAACATAACAGCCACAGAAATGACTCAAACGGCATATTATGTACCTGATTCATTCGATAAATATAATACGCAAGGGATAATCTACAGTCAGCCCATCATAAGGCGAAATAAACCTAGGGAAGGTTTTGTATCACTCTGAAGGGTTTATTTTGCGATAATGACCATCTGGCTGTACAGTATTCTCCGTATTACATGACTACTTGAAAATTTAAATCAATAAATTGACATGAAATATTGATTTGAGGTTGAAGTCATTTACTGAATACACATTTGTGATGTTTATTTGTCACGATTCATCGCTGTATGTTATTCCAGAAGTCCTACTTTTTAATGAATAAGATGACACTCTAGTGACAAATGCCCTGCTCTTAAAGTGATAGTTCACCCAAAAACTTTCCCAAACCCGTATGACTTTCTTTTAGCTGTGGAACACAAAAGGAGATGTTACATTATTAATCTCAGTCACCATTCACTTTCATTACATCTCTTTTTCCATACAATAAAAGTACATGGTGACTGAGACTAACATTCTGCCTAACATCTCCTTTTGTGTTCCACACAGTACAGAAAGTTATAGGAGTTTGTAAGAACTTGAGGGTGAGTAAAGGATGAGAGAATTTTCATTTTTAGGTGAACCATCCCATTAAGGAGAGAACAGCAGAAAGTTATCTTAATAATTCGAGCAAATCTTTTGAGTATTTGAAAACCATATTTTTCAAAAGCGTCAGCTCACAGTTAAAGTTTTATAGAAGCAATTTCAGAGACATGAGTGATGGCTGGAGGATACTAAACGAATGTTGCATCCTAATCACTGGCGGGTGAAAGTGTGTAGCACAAAATATTCATACATAAAACGTCCTATAAATGTGCTTAGTATTTTTTGGAATCGTAATGTGTATTTGTCAGCTGTGTAAGGTAAGCAGAACATCCTGGGAGAGGATCAGATACTGTATCAGTGCGATCAAGTTGGGTTTGGTTTTAGTTAAAAGCAACAAAACAAAGATTTATATAAAAAAAAAGATTCCAAAACCAGTCATGCTGCGTTCCATCCAAAGTCAGATGTGGGATATTCCTACTTGATTTCTCTGACTTTCAGTCAAAAAGGCATTCCATTCCCTGACATTCGGAAGATGATTTATAAAAAAAAGCAAACTGCAATGCTAGTATTTGTTTTGCAGATGTTCAGTTGTCATCAGATGTTTCCTGGCAACTAAATTGCAGAGCATAATTCATTTTGCTAGCATAAAAAGCTCATTTACTGTGTTTTACACACCTGTCTCTGCAAACAAGTTTTATCATCATGTAGGAACTCTTCATCCATGGATTTAATTGTATTAATAGTTAAAGGGATAGTTCACCCAAACATGAAAATTCTGTCATCAATTACTCATCCTCAGGTTGTTCCAAACTTGTATGACTTTCTTCTGTAAAACACAAAAAGAGATTAATCATGAATGCAAAATTTTAGTCTAAGGAACCATTGACATTCACTGTATGAAGAAAAGATGCAATGAAAGTGAATGATGACTGAGACTAACATGTTCTTGGAAGCAGTATCGCCGCTCCCTATATGCATTTTACGCAGTCTGCATAGTGCACCAGCTCCCTAGGGGGGCACCAGAAACACCACCCTTACTCGCACGCTGTACATTATTCAAGGACCCAGTAGCAGTCTCGGAACACAAAGGATTGCCTCGACTTTTACACCAACCTCGCAACTCACTCTCACCCCCATCTGACAATCGCGGACCTCTGCGTAGGGCATCAATTTGGCCAGTGGCGGCCCTGCTCGGAAGAAAGAAAGTCATTCAAGTTACAACATGAGTGTGATTATATGACCGAATTTTCATTTTTGGATGAACTATTAGACTTTCCAAGTTGAATGGAACACAGCATATTTATACATAAAGAACTAATAACTTAAAGTGAATGGGAATTGTAGTTCTTAACTTATTTTACTTCAGTAATCTTACATATTTCCAGAATATCCAACAATAAAAATTAGTCTTTATTTTATCAGTTGGTAATTTATTGGATCTTAAATAAATGTGGGCATTACATACCAGAATGGGAGAAATTGAATAGTACAGTAAGTCATTTGTGAGATCATCCAAAAAGGAAAGTTGGTTCGGAGGCGGAGCAAGTTATAATATATTGATAAAAGAGTACAAACACAACCCTCTGTTTTTTGGAATAACATGCATTGAGGAATCATGCATAATAAGATCAGGAATTTGCATGATGTATTTAATGTTAAAATAATGCAGCGTTTACATTATGTCAGAATTACTTGTATTTACGAAATGTCAACTTTGAGATTCTACTCGGAGCTGTTCACGTCATGGGACCTCGGAAGTTATGTTTCTATGGCAACACTCATAGCACTAAAACGGCCTTTTTGTTTATAACAGTGAAATATTTATCACTACATTAGTTCATTAATTTCCTATTTGTTGTTGCAAAGTGTTTAAGAACAAAGAAAGTGCTCCAGTTAACAATGGCATAGTAAAATTGCATTTCAAACAGAAATATTTGTTCACTACCTTTAACTGTTGAGGCCGTAGTAGTTCCTTTTACATGACGTCACGACTGTCAAGTTGCGGCATTCCTAGAATTGCTAGTGTACAATTTGTAAGCCATGAAGAATTCTACGAAGATGTGAACGCTTAATAACAGTAATTGTCTCCTAAACAAGCTTAATATGCAGAAAAATCTATACGGCATCTCATAGCCCTGAAAATTGTAAACACCGGCTCTGTAGTGCTATCAGAAAGTGCTAAAATTCTGACCTTCACCTTTATTAAAGTAATTAAGTTCAATTTTGATTTCATGTTGACTTGAACAGGACCAGTTAACAAGACACTGGTAAACAATCAGGGCAGGAAGAAATGAACAAAGACATGACATGAACAACACACACACACACACACACACAAGGGGCTCAATTTAAGTTTTGTTCACACCCCCAGCTTACACCTCCTTTCCTCCACCACCTCACAAACTTCACATATACTTCTCACACTCCATCCATACAGCAGTCCTCATTCTTCTCTCTCTTTCTCTCTCTCAGCACGCCCTCCGTTTTTCTTCGTTAGTAACTGGATTCTATTTTCAGGCAGCTGTATGTGTCTGTCACTTGTGTTTATGTCTCACACCCCCTTTTTCCTGTCTCTCTCTTTCTGTATCTCTCCCTCTCACTTTCTTGTCTACATCTAACTTTCTTCTCCATGCTCGTTTATGTCCCTTGGTGTTTGTCCTGCATCTTCCTGATGCCCTTAACTAGTGTAACCAGTTGTGCCAGTGCTAGCTCAGCCCTATGCCAGCTCATTAAAGTCACCATGAAATCAAAATTGATCACATTTATGTTCTTAATGCACATTCTTGGTCTCATTGTGTATTGTGTTCTTTCATAAAATGTAAAAACTTGCTCTGCCTCTGAAACGTCTTTTTTTTTCCAGCTGATATGGGTGATTCTCAAGAAAATACCCTGGTTCTATTGTACTCAAAAATCAAGAAGAAATTATATTTTGCATTAAAAAAAACAAAAAAAAAAACAATTATATTTTGCATTTTACCCCCTCATTAATTTTGCTCGAAATGTCACGTTTGGGCTTTCAACTGCATCTGGGAGAAACAGCGTGCTGTTTTGTTCACGCTTTCTTTGTCTTTTACGACTTTTTTACAGTTTATTATCTTTCAGTATACACATTGACATAGTGATTGATGTATATCATCAAACTCAGACACCATCTCCTCAAAATCCCAAAACTGCAATAAAAGAAAGAATGCACATACGCCACAACAACAACTGTATTTCCTGCTAAGCATCACGGGACGTAGGAAAAAGGTGGATGGCCAATAGCCAAGAACACATACTGTTCACGATCCAGTCAATTCCAGGTTGATAAAATCAAGCCCAACCCTATATTTTCATTCTAATAGAATATTCTGTTTCACTGAAATACGTCACATTACTGAAGTAAAAAGTGTTGGGATTGGCCTATCAAGTTGACTTAAACATAAGGATGGTTTTCCTTCACTTGAAAAAAATTATGTTATTAAACATATATTCTAAAATGCTACTCTACATAATGACTGTAATGAATGTTTACTGACACTGGCCTACTGGGACCCGACAAGCTGGAAAGGTTTAAGAATATCAAGGGAAATGTTTACGGGTGTGAGTCATGTTAGCAGCTCAGGCAAAACTCAAGCTGAAGTTTCAGAGGTGGATTTGACACAGTTTTGATATCACAAGGAGCGAAACAAGGCTAATGAGAGAGAAAGATGTAATTGCAAAGGGAGGGAAGGACAAAGGAATGATGGATGAAAACGAAGCACTTGGTTGGCTGTTGAAGAAACACAGGGCCGTGGTATCAGGCAAGCAAAGTTACGACACAAAAGAGAGGAGAGGGATGAGTAGACTAATGTAGATGCGTTGGACACTCGAGAGATGGGAGGCTCTCAGCAGACCAAAAAACACTATCCTGGAAGAACCAGTGGCGGACGACTTACGGCACACACACCGCATCGTTCTAGTCGTTCTGGACATACATTGCGTTCCTGTCAATCATGCACAGCGGTGGGCCGGAAACAGGCCGCGCACACCTCGCAGATGCACACGCACACTCACTACTCGCCGTCCGCGCAAGGCAGACTCGCTCAGGCCGGGAACGGACACGCACATGCTCACACGCTCCTGCAGACACATGCAGACCAGGGCGGCTGTGGTCTCTTCTGGTACCTGTGCTATGGTGGCTACTGTCACTGTCTGACGCTTCTCTCCTTTTTTCTGCTTTTCCACCTTTCCCCACCCACATCTCGCCCGGCTCCGCCTGTTTCCCCTCCTCCCTCCCCTACTCCATTGGATGACACCCTTTTCGATGATTCCTTTTCATCTCTGGCTGTTCTGTTGTGCCCCCATCCATCTTTGAATCTCACCCCTCTTCCTCTCAATTTTTGCCTCTCCCCTCCTCAACCAATTCCCTCTTTGCTTTCAACTTTTCCTCGACTCTGCCTCCATGCCCTTCTCCATCTCCTACCCCTTCTCTGCCCCCATCCAAATCTTCCTCCACTCGTTCTCCTCGCCATTCCTCTACCTCACCACACCCTTTTGTTCTGGTCTCACCTCCGTTCCTCCTTCCTCACCCCTCCTTCTCTCCCTCTCGCCTGTCCTCTTCTCGCTCTCTGCCTACCCTTCTGCTCTGCCCGCACAGTTTGGCCGACCACGCCCTCTCCTCGACTGCAACCATGGACTATTTTCCTTCATCGGGGGAGACGCCTCGGCCCCGGACGTTGCTACGCCAGCAGAGCCTCCAGCAGCCGTTGATCCATGCTCCAGTCCTGAGTATGGCCAGCAGACCTCCCATCTCCCAGAGTTTGGGTCAGCTGCACACCCAACCAGGGAGTGGAGCGGGAGGGGGTGGGGGCGCTGGGCCAGGAGGAGGGGGCGGGGCTGGAGGCGGGGTTGGCTCACATGCTTCCAGGAGCAGTCCGGCAGGTGGAGGAGCTTCACGCTATAGGTCGGGAGGTGCCGGGGGGCGGGCCATTCTTGAGAACCCTGGCAGTGTGGATCACATGATGGGTCAGATAAAGAAACGAGGCCTGGATGTGAAATCCTTCCTGTAAGTCACTTCCTGTGTGGGCTCTAAGTGATTGTGCATGTCATGTTTCTGCTATATTGGGTTTTCTAACTTTATCGTTCTTGTCCCAGTCATTTCCCATATCAATACAATTTCAATACAAGTTAAGCTCAATTGACAACATTTGTAGCTTAATTTTGATTACCACAAATAATCATTTCGACTCATCCCTCATTTATTTAAAAAAAAAAAGAAATAAAGAAAAGCTAATTGTGGTTACAGTAAGGCACTTTCAATAGAAGTGAACAGGGCCATAAAATACACATTGTGTCAAAAGTATAGCCACAAGACATAAACATTACACATGATGATGTTAGGATGTTTTAACATTAAACGATTTTAATGTGATAAAAGCGCTTGCTAACCTTATCTGCGTAAAGCTATATTCCATAAATTCCATATATATTTACTACATCATTGCCATGACGATGAAACTGCGGTAAACCATGTAACCCTGCAAATTTTCACTGCTAAATTCATGTTAACACGCATGTACTGTAGTTCACGTCTTGTGGCTAAACTTTGAAGCAGTGAGTATTTTAATGTTTATAGACTGGACCCATTCACTTCCATTGTAAGCGCCTCTCTGTAATTGCAATTTTAGTGTGATTGTATTTTTTTTTTTTTTTTTATAAACAATGTATAAGTGGCAATCAACATTATGCCACAAATACTGTTGATTGAGGTTAACTTGTACTTAATCCAGAACATTCCCTCAATAATATATGGCTTAGGGTTAGTTTACCGAAAAAAAAAAAAAAAAGAGAAAATTCTGTCATCGTTTACTCTCTCCTCATGTTACTCCAAACCTGAATGTCTTTTTCTTCTGTGGAACACAAAATGAGAAGTTTAACACAATGTTGCTTAACTCCATCAATAAAAGCGTGCAGTGAATATGGGGTGTCAAGCTCCGAAAATGACAAAAGATGTTATATAATAATACCATAAAAGTAATCTGTTTGACTCATGCACTATATACTAAATCTTCTGTAGCTTCATGATAGATTTGAGTGAGGTATAGACCAAAAATGTAATTACCTATTCCTAAAGATCTTCCTGTACCCTTTAAAGGAACATTGAACATTCCATTAAAATACACAATGTTGTAAAAGTATAGTTACTAGATGCAAACATCTAACATGTTTTTAGTGTGATAAAACTGTTAATAGAGTTTACAGGTGTATCATCATTATGGCAGCAAAGGTTTAAGTTTGAATATAATTTTACACTGATAGGGTTAGTAAGCGATTTTATCACACTAAAATCATGTTAACATATATTGTTTATGTCTTTTGGCTTTACTTTTGAAACAATGTGTATTTAAACCTTAATGGATTGGCCCAATTCACTTCCATTGTAAGTGCCTCAATGTAACCTCGATTTTTGCTTGCTTTTTTTTTTTTTTTATATATATAAAGGAGCGATGGGTCAAAAATATTTTTTTATAATAATAATCAAGATTATGCCACAAATGCTGTCAACTGAACCCGGAACATTCCTTTAACTATTTAAATTTCGGACTTAGCCTCAAACTAAGCTATCGTATGGCTTTAGAAGAGTTGTAAATATAGCGCACAAGTCATATACTGTAGACTACTTTTATGGTACTTTAATATTTTGTGTGTGTGTGTGTGTGTGTGTGTGTGTGTGTGTGTCATTTTTTTGAGCTTGAAAGCCATTGGTCATTGTATGAAAAAGAGCAGCATCAAGTCAACAATCATGAGTTAACACCAAAGAAAGACTGTCCTACGGGTTTTTAACATCTTGAGGGTGAGTAAATGATGACAGTTTTTATTTTAGGGTGAACTGTTGTTTTAATTGCCTCAAATGAATTTAAACCTATGCATTGTTTGTGAAATATACAGGCCCAGGATCACATCTCTGTCGTATTTATGATCACTAGCCGAGCCATTTCAGTCCATGCTAATAATAGAGCTCTTACAACATACTAAATCTGAAAATGATCTGCGTGCCTCTTCTTGCTCTGTCCTGCACCTCTGTCTCTTTCCTCACTTGTCTCTCTCCAGCAACACTGTCAGACCCTCGTTCTGTCTGTCACACTATATTTCAGCCCTGCAGCGGGATATCACCCCCACGCCCAACCCCCCCATCTGCACTGATCTGCTGATTTGTGATATAACGTTTTATATGGCTTTCATCACAGCTGAATATTGCCTCTTGTACTGCCTGTCTCAGTTGGTTTAAATGTGTCAAACTTTAGGGCCCTAGGAGACTGCTGGAGATATGGTACCAGGATGTACATTATGCATGTGGGTGTGTCAGCACTTGCGTGTGTGTCTGGGCATGTGATTGTGTGTGTGGATGTTCATGAATGTTTGCATGTGTTCAGGGTTAATTTTCATACAGTTTTTGTATTATTATTATTTTAGTCATAATTTTTGTCTTTTGACCAAAAAAAAAAATCCCTTTCAGTTTAGTTAATATTTCATCATGTCATATTTATAAATTATAGTCAGTTTTACTCTGACTAAAATGGCATGTAATATTAGTTGACGATAATGTGCAAAATGACAACAACAACAAAAAAAACATGTATCAAACAGTAACAGACAGAATTTTAACCAAATATATAAACATAAAAAAAAAGAATAAACTTCTTACAATTATTTAAACTTATCAATCTTATTAAAGATTGTAATGTATGTTAATGTAAGATTAAACAACATATGCTCCTGAGCTCCTGAAATAATAGCAGTTAATGAATATACTGAAGTAACAGCTACTTTTTTAAAGTTACTCTGTTGCGAATTCTTCTCGTTTAAACTGTTTAGGATATTGCATTTTGTGTAATGCTTTTTTAAGGATACGGCGTATTCTCAATGCAAGTAACGCTTTCTGACTAGTGCATAACTTCAATTCCAGTTCAACTGTTCATTCAGGGAATACCCAACATACTATGACTGGATTATTTGATTCTAGATTAGATAAAAAATATAGTAATAATAAAAAAAACAGTGTTAGTGAATTGTTTTTTTTTTTCTCCCCTTTTCTCCCCAATTTGGAATGCCCAGTTCCCAATGCGCTCTAAGTCCTCATGGTGGCGTAGTGACTCGCCTCATTCCAGGTGGCGGAGGACGAATCTCAGTTGCCTCCGTGTCTGAGACCGTCAATCCGCGCATCTTATCACGTGGCTTGTTGAGCACGTTACCACGTAGAATAGCGTGAAGCCTCCACACGTGCTATGTCCACGCATCCACCCACAACTCACCACGCACCCCACCGAGAGCGAGAACCACATTATAGCGACCATGAGGAGGTTACCACATGTGACTCTACCCTCCTTAGCAACCGGGCCAATTGGTTGCTTAGGAGACCTGACTAGAGTCACTCAGCATGCCCTGGAATCAAACTCGTGACTCCAGGGGTGGTAGTCAGCGTCTTTACTCGCTGAGCTACCCAGGCCCCCCGTGTTAGTGCATTGTTAATATCTTGCAGTATAATTTTTTTCATCATACTTTTGTTAACAGTATGTTTTAATTTTAAAAAAAAATTATCGCCACAATGCGTTTTTTCTTCTCATCTTTGTTATTTTTGACAAAACCAAAAAAACCTTTGTTAACAAACATTTTCATCAGTAATTTAAATTTAAGTTGTTATTCGCAGAAAATCTTCCCCTCTGTTGCAGCTCTCAAATCTCATTAGCACAAGCGCATATTGAAACTTGTCGTGTCGCATTTAGTTACGATACATGCAAGAATGCCGTTTGGCATGTGTAAATGAGATTTCCGAGCTTTAATGGAGGAAACAAGCATCAAACTTAAATTACGGTCAGTTCTTCACAAATACAAGGATTTTCCTAGGTCAAAAATGGTCTTCGGTGGTGGCTGGTTCACATTCATCAACAAGCTCAGTTTTTTACATAATTTTACACAATTGTTTATGTCATTTTTTACATAATATTTAACATAGTACTCTTAAGAATGTCTAGGTCATCTAGCTGTTTGAGAGGCTTGAATTGCATCATGGTGCTTTAAAGTCTAAAATTCAAATGGGTCACATAAGGTTTGTGGTCTGGGTCGTGATATCGAGATTTTGTGAGTGATTCTGTGTGGTGGCTCGAACCAGGCTTCAGTCGTAGGTGCATATGCATGCTTCAGATGAGAAGCATATTTAGCGCTTATAAAGCACTGAACAAGAGATTAATATAATTTGTGTAGCACACAAGTTGTATGGTCTAAATTTATGGTGCTTTTTCAGTTCTTTTTGGAGTCCCTACAAATCACTATATGCTTTTATTGTACAGAAAAGAGCAGCTCGTACAGTCAAAAAAAAATCTCCTTTGTGTCTCACAGAAGAAAGTAAGTTATACAGGTTTGGAGCGACATGAGAGTGAGTAAATAATGTCCGAATTTTCATTTTTAGGTGAACTATTCCTTTAATCGTTTACTTTGAGCCTTTCTCAAGTTGTTTTTACACTTTTATTTCTAAACGGGACCGTTTACTCGGCGGGGTGGCTGAAACACAAAGCCTCAGAGCTGGGAGAATAGTCATGACTTATTGAGTGCACAGGACAGCAGACTATCATCCGAGTGCAGCACATAATGATGGGATAACGATGGCCACAGGTCTTCAATAGATGCTCTGGCTGCTTTTATATAATAGCATTTAACACCGTCTCAGTAAATCTCTCCGCATGCTACAGCATGACCTGCAGAGGAGGGGGGGATCAGGTCTCAGCTCAAATGACAAACAATTAATACAACTGAACATCATCTAATTTCCTAAGATTATCCACACGCGACCACATGGCAAATCACCATGATTGATGGATTTTATGGTTCTCAAGTGATGTAACATGGTTGAATTTGTAAGCCTGCCTCTGTTCTGCATATGTGACATTTGGCTCTGTTGTGACACATTTAATTCAATTATAATGGATGCTTTCCTGAATGGGGTCGGTGCAAGAGAAGGGCTGTAATTTTCACATTTATCACACCGCTAACATCCCAGCTATTCATTGAAAAATAACTAGGTGTCTTCACACGTTGCTAGGTCAACAGCTTTATAAGACAGGCTAGAAAATGACTTTCCCGTCAAAGGCCTGCGGAAGATTTTCTATGAATACCTGTACCATGCAATCTCGACATCCTCATATTTCAGATGCACTGTATTTATTTGATGTTAATTCTTCTTCTATATAAACCATATAACCAACATTCTGTTTCTGTGGAACACAAAGGGAGATGTTTAGCAGAATATACACACTGCAATTTTCCGTACAATGAAAGTGAATGGGGACGGACGCTGAAGATCTCCAAAAAGGATAAAAAAGCACCCACATGACTTGTGTGCTATATTCTAAATCCTCTAAAGCCATACAATGACTTTGTGTGAGGAACAGACTGAAATTGTATTTGTTATTCACTGAAAATCTTCCCTTCCTCTGCAGCTCTCAAATCTCTTGTGTGTTTGTGGATATTCAGATATTCACGTGAAAAGGAGTAGTACCAGGTTAAATGTCAACAATGTCTAACACTATTGGTTTTCACGTTTCATGAAAACAATCACAAAGAAAGTTTGCAAATGCGGAGGGAGGTGTGAATGAGATTTAAGAGCTAAAGCGGAGGGCAAGATTTTCAGTGAATTACAACTTCAATTTCGGTTTGTTCCTCACACAAATCAATTGTATGACTTAAGAAGACTTGGAATGGGGCACACTTGTTGACAATTTTTATGATACTTCATTGTGCTTTTTTTTTTTTGTCAAAGTAAGAAAGTAAGAAAGAAAGAAATGTAGTTTTGTCTGAGACTTGAGTTATGTTCAGAATAAAATGATAGCATACTTGGATGTTTCTTCAACTTCAGGCCTTTTCATGTCCCAAGAGTTGATTTCCAACTATTTTTGGTACTTCTCAAATGCTGTTGTATAGATTTGACTGGTTTAGCCTTGAGCTAGACCCAGACTTTCAATATTAATCTATGAAAATCTATTATAGAACATGTTACAAATTATAGTGACACTTTACAATAAGGTTCCATTCGTTAACATGAGTTAATGCATTAAGGATCATGAACTAACAATAAACAATATATTTTTATACTACATTTATTAATCTTTGTTAATGTTAGTTAATAAAAATACAGTTGTTCATTGAAAGTTCATGTTAATTCATAGTGCTTTAACTAATGTTAACAAATACAACTTTTGACTTTAAAACTTTATTAGTATATCTTGATATAACATTAACTAAAGTTAATAAATGCTTAATAAGTATTGTTCATTGTTAGTTTATGTTAACTAATGTTGTTAACTTTAATTGTAAAGTGTTACCCAAATTATTACGTTTTAAATTGACAATCTAAACAAAAATTGAAATAAACTTAAACCATTTCAATATTTATTGTGCACAAATGATCTATCAATTTTTCAAAAAGTTGTGCCATCATTTCCACCACACCAAACAATTGTTCCCCTATTTATTTTTTAAGTTAGTGTACTTATTAACCAAGTCGACAAAAGTGTCAGTAAAGATCATGCTTGATGTGAAATATGAGACAAGTGATGTTTAAAGACCAATCAAGCTGTAATTTTGCCAAATTTTGCAAAAAGTGTGAAACTATGATTTAATTATGTTTATTTGAGATACATAAAATGTTATGAAATTAGCCTTAGAATGACACGCATAAAGTAGTATGCTACATATATATATATATATATATATATATATATATATATATATACACTATATTGCCAAAAGTATTCGCTCATCTGCCTTTAGATGCATATGAATTTAAGTGACATCCCATTCTTAATCCATAATATGACGTCGGCCCTCCCTTTGCAGCTATAACAGCTTCAACTGTTCTGGGAAGGCTTTCCACAAGGTTTAGGAGTGTGTTTATGGGAATTTTTGACCATTATTCCAGAAGCACATTTGTGAGGTTAGACACTGATGTTGGACGAGAAGGCCTGGCTCGCAGTCTTCGCTCTAATTCATCCCAAAGGTGCTCTATCGGGTTGAGGTCAGGACTCTGTGCAGGCCAGTCAAGTTCTTCCACACCAAACTCGCTCATCCATGTCTTTATGGACCTTGCCTTGTGCACTGGTGCGCAGTCATGTTGGAACAGGAAGGGGCCATCCCCAAACTGTTCCCACAAAGTTGGGAGCATGGAATTGTCCAAAATCTCTTGGTATGCTGAAGCATTCAGAGTTCCTTTCACTGGAACTAAGGGGCCAAGCCCAGCTCCTGAAAAACAACCCCACACCATAATCCCCCCTCCACCAAACTTCACAGTTGGCACAATGCAGTCAGACAAGTACCGTTCTCCTGGCAACCGCCAAACCCAGACTCGTCCATCAGATTGCCAGATGGAGAAGCGTGATTCGTCACTCCAGAGAACGCATCTCCACTGCTCTAGAGTCCAGTGGCGGCGTGCTTTACACCACTGCATCTGACGCTTTGCATTGCACTCGGTGATGTATGGCTTGGATGCAGCTGCTCGGCCATGGAAACCCATTCCATGAAGCTCTCTACGCACTGTTCTTGAGCTAATCTGAAGGCCACATGAACTTTGGAGGTCTGTAGCGATTGACTCTGCAGAAAGTTGGCGACCTCTGCGCACTATGCGCCTCAGCATCCGCTGACCCCGCTCTGTCATTTTACGTGGCCTACCACTTCGTGGCTGAGTTGCTGTCATTCCCAATCGCTTCCACTTTGTTATAATACCACTGACAGTTGACTGTGGAATATTTAGTAGCGAGGAAATTTCACGACTGGACTTGTTGCACAGGTGGCATCCTATCACAGTACCACGCTGGAATTCACTGAGCTCCTGAGAGCGGCCCATTCTTTCACAAATGTTTGTAGAAGCAGTCTGCATGCCTAGGTGCTTCATTTTATACACCATTGGACATGGAAGTGATTGGAACACCTGAATTCAATTATTTGGATGGGTGAGCGAATACTTTTGGCAATATAGTGTATATACACACACTGGCGGCCAAAAGTTTGGAATAATGTACAGATTTAGTTGTTTCGGAAGGAAATTGGTACTTTAATTCACCAAAGTGTCATTCAACTGATCACAAAGTATAGTCAGGACATTACTGATGTAAAAAACACCATCACTATTTGAAAAAAGTCATTTTTGATTAAATCTAGACAGCAGCCATCACTCCATCACCTTATCCTTGAGTAATCATGCTATATTGCTAGTTTGGTACTAGAAAATCACTTGCCGTTATATCAAACAGTGTTGAAAGCTTTTTGGTTCATTAAATGAAGCTTAACATTATCTTTGGCTGAGTCACGTTTGGAAGGCTGCATCCTCCAGAGGTCGCATTTGTCGGCCGCATACGTCATCAAGGCTGTCTCGCTTCAGAAAAGTAAATACATTAATGTACATTCTGTACATTATTCCAAACCTTTGAATGCCAGTGTGTGTGTGTGTGTGTGTGTATATATATATATATATATATATATATATATATATATATATATATATATATATATATATATATACATACACGCTAGCAATGTCAAGGTCATTGGTTTGATTCCAGAGAACACACATACTAATAAAATGCATAGTTTGGATAAAAGCATCTGAAAATACATAAATGAAAATGCAGTTTATATACTGCATACTGCAAAAATTTTGAGTTGAATTATGCCATTCTGACCATACCCTTGTTCAGTTTAAGCTGGGAGGACTTAATGTTTCATCCCAGTTGCTCAAAGGGGATGTAATTGACACACATACATGGCCTTGGGTCTGACATAGAGACAGAGAAAAAGAGAACAAGAAAGGGTGGGAGAGAGACAGAGGAAGCAGAATGGTGTAATTGAGGGTTGTTGGTGTGTTATCAGTGGTCAGCGACAGTCCTGCGAACATCCCTGAACAGATCTCATCCGGTTCTCACTGGAAAAGTGCCTCGTTTTATTGCTTTGACAATAACAAATCCTGTCTGTCGTGGTTGTGCCTGTGCCAGAGTGTGTGTTATATGTGTGTAGTTGTACAAGCCAGGAGCTATTCTTTGCAGCCATTAAACTCTGCAAGGTAAAAATAGCTGGAGTGTGCCAAAATGGAGGGAAGCCCAGGAGAATATGAAGAAACGGAACTTTACAGTGAAAGAGAGAGAAAAATGGAGGATGAGAAGTGGGGGATAGAAGAGTATTAACATCACTATAAAGAGGAGAGAGTGAAGGAAAGGTAGTTAAAAATTGGAAATTATAATACCATGTACAGTGTGTGAAGGAGAAGAGGTTAGGAAGGAATAGTCACCCCAAAATGAAAACTTGATTCACGCTTGTGTCATTCCAAAGTAAAAAATAAATGCTGTTATTTTGTCCGTGAAACACAACATTTCTAATTATGTGTTTGTTTGTATTGTTTTTTTTTAGAAATAACCTTCTAAAAGGTTCTTTATGCAGTTCTTTTCTACTGGGGCTTTCAAAAAAATTATAAAAAATAAATAAAAAAAATAAAGCACCGTCAAATTAGTCTATCTGACTTGTTGACTATATTCAGTTATTCACTGAAAATCTTCCCTTCGTCGAAGCTCTGAAATCTCATTTGTGTTTGTGTTCAGATTCAAAAATGGTGCCTCGACTTGTTGCGCCAGGTTTGACATCATTTACTGCAAAATGACTCCAAAATTGACTCAAAAGTTGGTAGGTGTTTTGAACATACGGCAGTTAAAATATGTGGAGTGAAGAATGAGATCTGAGAGCTGCATTAAGGGGAAGATTTTCCGTAAATAACTGAATTTTGGTCTGTTCCTCACACAAAACTGTTGTATGGCTTCAGAAGAATTGATTGTGTTTTTTGGGCTTTTTAGAGCTTGACAGCTGTAATCGCATGGAAGAGAGCTGCATGTGGGTTCTTTAACAATTCTTGCTATGTGCATCACGAGAAAACATTTTTTAATACAGGTTTGGAACAACATGGTGGCGAGTAAGTAATGAGACAATAGCTAAACTTTTCCTTTAAGATAAGAAGAGAGGGAGACAGAGAAAGGAAAACAGGAGAGACGATGGCTTTCAAAAGCTGTTTAAGACGTGAGAATAGCAGGATATTAAAGAGAGGTTTAAGCTCAGAGATGAGAAGGATTTGTAAGGGAGAGAAAATGAAGAATGTAAGAAATACGGGAGAAGAGGAGAGTTGATAGAGGGAGAGCAGTGACCCAGAAAGCAGAAGCTCAGTCCTGACACCTCACACACACACACTCCACTCTCAAATAGAAACAATTAGTCCAGATCTCTGTAACGGGCTGCAATTAAGGCTGCAGAGAGAGGGGGATGAGAAAAGAGAAGGAGAGAGAGAAGGATGAAAACACCAATGAAAAGATGGAGAGAGTGAGACAGGTGGCAACAAGAGGATTCGGACTGAATGTTGAATGAAAAAGACAGCAAATCGATTCGTGATGCCTGACACTGTTTGTGTGGAGTGTGTATGTGCGCGTAGTGTTTAAAGGCCTATTCACACCAAGAATGACGCAACAAAGCGATGGGAATTATCAGCCAACTTTCGCATCAAAATTATTCACACCAAGTGTGACATAAATTTGCATCAGGCTCCATGAAAAATTACATGTAGAATACATGAATGCAAGCAAAACACATTTTTGTGCTTTAATGCAAGGTACAAGCCATCTGACAATAAAGATGCCACTCATTATAACGCATTATAAATGAAAAACAATCTGACAAGCCTTTGCTCGTTTTAACACTTAATTACAAAACATTTGACAATAAAGATTTTTCTAATTTCAACATAAAATACAACCCATCTGGCAATAAATAGGGTACAATGGGGCTAAAGGCTCTCCCAAAACACTAAATGGCATCAAAAACTACCACAGCACTTTCTTTAACACCTGTTTGTCACTATGAACTGCAAAATATTGCTGCTCCATGAGATCTTTACCTGTAATGTCTAAAGTTTGATTTTGAGGTCATTTTATGTAATATTTAATCATTTTTATGTTTAATGTAGCTAAATGAATATCCAATACATTAACACATTTATTCTGAGATAAAATACTTATTTGTCATTTTCAATTTTGTTCAAGGGGATTATATAAAAAAAGTTCAATAACTGTCCAATAAGTGAAAGGATAGTATTTGGGGTAAAAAGCCCCCCTGTTGCAGGGGCTAAAGGCCCCCATAAAACACATTGTTTTTCTTAAGTGGGGGGAATAGATTTGTAGAAAAATATTCAAAGTGGGCTCACATTGACTGATCCAATCACAATGGAGATACAGGTGCATCTCAATAAATTAGAATGTCGTGGAAAAGTTCATTTATTTCAGTAATTCAACTCAAATTGTGAAACTCGTGTATTAAATAAATTCAATGCACACAGACTGAAGTAGTTTAAGTCTTTGGTTCTTTTAATTGTGATGATTTTGGCTCACATTTAACAAAAACCCACCAATTCACTATCTCAAAAAATTAGAATACATCATAAGACCAATAAAAAAAAACATTTTTAGTGAATTGTTGGCCTTCTGGAAAGTATGTTCATTTACTGTAACTGTACTCAATACTTGGTAGGGGCTCCTTTTGCTTTAATTACTGCCTCAATTTGGCGTGGCATGGAGGTGATCAGTTTGTGGCACTGCTGAGGTGGTATGGAAGCCCAGGTTTCTTTGACAGTGGCCTTCAGCTCATCTTCATTTTTTGGTCTCTTGTTTCTCATTTTCCTCTTGACAATACACCATAGATTCTCTATGGGGTTCAGGTCTGGTGAGTTTGCTGGCCAGTCAAGCACACCAACACCATGGTCATTTAACCAACTTTTGGTGCTTTTGGCAGTGTGGGCAGGTGCCAAATCCTGCTGGAAAATCAAATCAGCATCTTTAAAAAGCTGGTCAGCAGAAGGAAGCATGAAGTGCTCCAAAATTTCTTGGTAAACGGGTGCAGTGACTTTGGTTTTCAAAAAACACAATGGACCTACACCAGCAGATGACATTGCACCCCAAATCATCACAGACTGTGGAAACTTAACACTGGACTTCAAGCAACT
This sequence comes from Myxocyprinus asiaticus, assembly GCF_019703515.2. Classification (NCBI taxonomy): domain Eukaryota; kingdom Metazoa; phylum Chordata; class Actinopteri; order Cypriniformes; family Catostomidae; genus Myxocyprinus; species Myxocyprinus asiaticus. The sequence goes on from NC_059391.1 coordinate 26,576,491, forward strand.
TGGGCTATGAGCTTCTCCACCCTTCCTCCAGACTCTAGGATCTTGGTTTCCAAATGAAATACAAAACTTGCTCTCATCTGAAAAGAGGACTTTGGACCACTGGGCAACAGTCCAGTTCTTCTTCTCCTTAGCCCAGGTAAGACGCCTCTGACGTTGTCTGTGGTTCATGAGTGGCTTAACAAGAGGAATACGACAACTGTAGCCAAATTCCTTGACATGTCTGTGTGTGGCTCTTGATGCCTTGACCCCAGCCTCAGTCCATTCCTTGTGAAGTTCACCCAAATTCTTGAATCGATTTTGCTTGACAATCCTCATAAGGCTGCGGTTCTCTCGGTTGGTTGTGCATCTTTTTCTTCCACACTTTTTCCTTCCACTCAACTTTCTGTTAACATACTTGGATACAGCACTCTGTGCACAGCCAGCTTCTTTGGCAATGAATGTTTGTGGCTTACCCTCCTTGTGAAGGGTGTCAATGATTGTCTTCTGGACAACTGTCAGATCAGCAGTCTTCCCCATCATTGTGTAGCCTAGTGAACCAAACTGAGAGACCATTTTGAAGGCTCAGGAAAACTTTGCAGATGTTTTGAGTTGATTAGCTGATTGGCATGTCACCATATTCTAATTTTTTGAGATAGTGAATTGGTGGGTTTTTGTTAAATGTGAGCCAAAGTCATCACAATTAAAAGAATCAAAGACTTAAACTACTTCAGTCTGTGTGCACTGAATTTATTTAATACACGAGTTTCACAATTTGAGTTGAATTACTGAAATAAATGAACTTTTCCACGACATTCTAATTTATTGAGATGTACCTGTACATTTGTTTATAGAATACTTGAGATGTGATGAAATGTCAGATGTGACTGAAATTAACACGAAATTATGCACCCTTTTCAGAAGTGGTTCTTTTGAATAAGCATTATCTTAATTTTTTACTCCAAAAAATCGTCTTGCTGTCTCAGAAGTATTTGCATAATTTGACAAATTGTGCCCTATAACTATTGCCCAGTATCTACACTATGCCAATATAACCCCCCTGGGGGCCTTTTACCCCAAGTGAGGGAGCCTTTTGCCCCAGGTGTGGGGTAAAAGGCCCCCTTGCCACCTTTAATAATGTTGTTATTTCTTTTTACACAAATTATGTTGCTCCATCAATATTCAATACAAATAAATTTATTTCTTGAATCTTGATACACTTTGGGACCAGTTTTAATTTAAACAATCTGACAATAAACATTTAGCAAAATACAAAACATCTGACAGTAAAGATTTCTCTCCTTTTAACGAACAATACAAACCAATAAAGATTTCTCTCGTTTTGGGGCCTGGGTAGCTCAGTATTCAGGTATTCGCAAGTTCGAATCCAGGGTGTGCTGAGTGAATCCAGTCAGGCTTCCTAGGCAACCATTTGGCCCGGTTGCTAGGGTGGGAAGAGTCGTAGTCGCTATAATGTGGTTCTCGCTCTCTGTGGGGCGTGTGGCGAGTTGTGCGTGGATGCCGCGGAGAATAGCGTGAAGCCTCCACACGCGCTACGTCTCCGCAGTAACGCGCTCAACAAGCCACGTGATAAGATGCACGAATTGACGGTCTCAGATGCGGAGACAGCTGAGATATGTCCTCCGCCACCCAGATTGAGTCACTACGCCACCACGAGGACTTAGAGTGCACTGGGAATTGGGCATTCCAAATTGGTGAGAAAAAGAGGAGAGGCTCCATGCACATTTTCACAAAATCCTGATGTGAAGGGTTCTGAGGAATGTACTGTTTCGATTTAAAGGCCTGTGAAAATTTGCTCGGTGTGAATACGCCATAACTCTACTTGTGTTTGTAAGCACACATTTGCTATAGAAGTACCTCGAAACAAGTGAAAATTAAAGTGTATGCATAAATCATCCATTTAAAAAAAAAAATGCAACATCTGGCATATTCGTACAGTGCAGTCGGAGGAATGGGGGTGATATCCTAATGCAACACTCAATGAATTGTATGTGCTGTATACTAACTGTCTCTCATTCTGTTTGTTTCCTCTTATCCTCTCCTTCCTCTCTGCACTTCGCTGCTCTCTCTTTCTCTTTTTTCTGTGTTTTGTGTGTTGTTTTCTCGGTGAAGGGAAGGGAAAATGGTGGTTCTCTCTCTTGCGATTGGACTGGCTGAGCAGGACGATTTTGCACATCTGCCAGATCTACAGGAAGTACCACCCAGTCAAGAAACCCCCCCTGACATGAGGTATCTGTCCGAGTGGTGCATATACTGTATGTGTGTATGTGTGTGTGTTTGTGCTTGTGTGTGGCAAGGGTATTAACCATGGGAGTTTGAACCATTAGGCATGTTGTAATGTGTGCAAGTATGGAAAGATGCATTACATGTTTGACCAACCCACAGCAAGCGCTTGAGTTCCACAGACCCCTCTCTGCACTTTAGCCTGTAAACATGGCATTGTGGGTAATACCCAGCCCAGCGTGGATTTGCCACAGGCTCTGAGGTGGCAGATACAGATGTAGCATTGCACAGCACTCTTTCAAGTCATAATGAGGCAGCTACCTTCTAAGGCAGCACCTGTACTGAAATTAAACCTTATAAGTGACTGTTTTGGAACACTCTTTGTAGGCAGCAACTCTGCACAGCATGCACGCCATACATGAGAACTGAAGGAGAGACACAATTATCAATTGATTCCAATAGAGTTTGTGATGTTGTAGCAATCACAAATATTAGTTAAAATGGTCAACTAAAGTAGACAGCTATTTTTCATGGATACTTTGCACTATTGACAATGTAGTACAATTCATCCTTTAATATGCTGTATATATACTATGATGAAACTATTTTTGTCAACACTTTTCAGTATTGATGCTAAAATATTGCCACAAAATAGTGTTTACAGTGCAGGAGACATGCGATTCTTAATTGATTCTCAAATAATTCCAATAGTTTGACATTAACGTGTTGCTAAATAGCATGTTGCTAAAGCATTACTTGCGACATCTGCAAGACAAACATAACTCGAATAACTGCAATAGTTTGACTTTAACGTATTGCCAATTAGTGTTACTCGCAAGATCCGCAAGTGAAACTTGATTCAAGCAATTCCAATAGTTTGACAGTAACGTGATGCTAAGTAAGGGATCATGTACAGTCAGCCGGTTGTCATCGCAAAATAAACCCAGACAGGGTGACCAGGATCCAGACGTGAACTCTTATCATCCTGAAGGGGTTTATTTTGCGATAACAATCGGCTGACTGTACATTAGCCCGCTTATTACGCGGCTATTAATGAAACAACAACAAAAAATATACATGGACATAGAATATTGATTTGCGTAGACATTATATAATCATGTGAAAAGATATAAATTGCTGAACAGCGGAAATCCCCTTCTTGTTTGCAGCAGAGTTCTGTTGGTGTTTATTTTGTAATTAATGAACATCTGATTGCTTATCATGAATCTTAAGACTACTTGCCAAATAAATCAATAAATGCACATGATATATTGATTTGAGTTCAAATGATTTTATTAGCTTACTTGTAGAGATTGAACAATGACCCGCAAGCAGGAAAGATGACTTGCAACACCCGGTTGAGCCGTCTGATACGTCTTAATCCCCCGATGTGCGGTTGTTACTCAGAGATATCAGACCACTAGATGGCGCCATTGATGGATCAGAATCTAGTATTCCAGAGAGCCGTGTCATAAATAGCATTACTCGCCAGATTTGCAAGAGAAACGTGACTTAATTCCAATAGAGTTTGACGTTAGTGTGTTTCTAAATAACGTTACAAGAACCGCAGGAGAATCATGACTTAAATAATTCCAGTAGTTTGATGTTAGTATCTTAGTTTTACCCACATTATCATCTGTAATCAGCATTTCAAAAGCTACTATAACAAGATGTGCAGTCGACCAATAACATTATCAGTAACCAAGAGCGAGATCAGTAGGAACGCCTGCTAGCGACTTCATAGTACAGAGACTAGTGACACCAAGTGACAATGTCGTTGGAAGTGTGAACACGGCTTTAGATTTTGTCCAAAACAAGGTATCTTAGAGGGCTGAATAATTTTGCTGCCTACCATTTGGAATAGTCTCTGCACTGGAAGTGTACCTATAATGCTTTAAAATGCTGTCCAGGTAGGCAGTACACTAGGTATTGGAACAGAGCTTCATGGAAGATACAAAGCAAGTTAACAGATTGTACATTCGACGTTATGTCGCTAATAGGTAATGAGCTCATTAATCATGCTAATGAGACACTCACCTGAGGCCAACAGGGTGTTAAAATGCTATTGGTCACTGGGTCGGCCAGGGCTCGGCCAGTGAAATGAGACTGTGTCTCATTTCACGCTGAGAGGACAAACTGTTATGACAAACTATCTATATTGCACATCCTGTTTGTTCATTGTTTCTGTGTTTGCCATTTTTATCTCTCTTTGTTTTTGTTTTTTTGTTGTTTTTTTTTTTGTTTTTTTTTGTTTTATCCACTGACTGTAACGTCAGATCTTTTTATCTCTTTTCTCCTTGAACACATCTCACATATTTACTCTTTTTGTCTTGTCTTTTATGCATTATCGGATTTTATTTTTACCTTCTTGGTTGTTCACTACATACTCTCACTATGTTTCTCATTAGTTTTATCTTCCTCAATCAGGCTCTTTGGAATGGAATACTAACGTACTTTTAAAATAGCTTAAAACAGTATGCAGTCCCTGCTGAAAAAAAGAAAATGCAAGGTCTGGTTGTATACTACATACACCGATCAGCCACAACATTAAAACCACCAATCCTAATATTGTGTAGGTCCCCCTCGTGCCACCAAAACAGTGCCAACCCGAATCTCAGAATAGCATTCTTCTCACCACAATTGTACAGAGTGGTTATCTGAGTTACCGTAGACTTTGCCAGTTCAAACCAGTCTGGCCATTCTCTGTTGACCTCTCTCAACAACAAGGCGTTTCCGTCCACAGAACTGCCGCTCACTGGATGTTTTTTGTTTTTGGCACCATTCGGAGTAACCAAAATTTCAGTAGTTGTAATTACCAGTGAAATTTCATGGTTCTCGATACCAATTCCGATACCACAGCAAAAATATAATAATGTGCTATTGAACACATACGTTTAGTTATTTTTAATAATTATTTTAATAATTATAGTTTATTTATTTATTTTAGTTTAATAATTATTATTATTTTCCAGAACATGTTTTAAAGTTTAATTTAATTTAATCATCAAAATGGTATCTATTCAATTAATTCTTAAAATGTTAATAAGTGAAAATACATCTTTTTAACGTCATTGCAATTTGTTTTGCCAAACTTTTATTCAACAGCTGTCTTGCCTTGTGATAAATTAATTAATTATTGTTATTATTATTATTACAGAGAATATTGCATTTTACTATACATATATATATTTATTATATGTTTTATTTAATTTAATTTCAAGCATCTAGCTTTTGTTTTGAATCATGATTTTATTATTATTTGTGTGTTTTTTGCCAGAAGCTTCACATTTCCAGATAAACTGTTCACGACATGGCCCAGTGTGATCATTGAACACTTTTTAAGTCACGTCTGAAATCTCATCTCTTTACACTGGCCTTTGAGTCTGACAAATGAAGTGAAGGACACACTTTTGGAGTGTTTGTATTTTAGACTACTGGTTTTGTGTATGTGGTAATTTTGAAATGTTATGTTTTAAATTCTATTACTGTGAAGCACTTTGGTCAGCTATGTTGTTTTAAATGCTATATAAATAAAGTTGAGTTGAGATTAAAGCGCAAATGCATATAATGCATAATTTATATAATTATATAAATATATAGTTTACATGGGCTGCATAGTTCACAGTGGATTAATGCTCTGCTTTGTCATCTCATACAACGTGAATGATTCTCAATGTCTGTGGAGTGTCCAGAGTATAAGTGGTTGGATTTATACATTAATTTAAAGTACGCAGATCATCCACGCTAAGATTGCAGCCTTCAGCGGTTTAATAAATAACACTAGCACATGTCACTCGGATTAAAAGGAGTGACAGAGTACGTGTCCAAATTAAGCCTGTGAGCATTATATAGCAGTCGTGTGTCAGTCATATTGCGTGCTGGTACCGGCGCTCGGTACTACCGGTACTGCAGAAACACTAGTATCATTACATCTTTTTTATTTTAGTACCGACTTGGTACCGACGTACCGGTACTTTTGACAACACTACTGGAGGCTGTTGTGTGTGAAAATCCCAGAAGATCAGCAGTTACAGAAATACTCAAACCAGCCCGTCTGGCACCAAAAATCATATGGGGAAAAATCAGAATGGGGAAAAAATGTGATCTCAATGATTTGGACCGTGGCATGATTGTTGGTGCCAGATGGGCTGGTTGGAGTATTTCTGTAACTGCTGATCTCCTGAGATTCACACACAGCAGTCTCTAGAATTTACTCCGAATGGTGCCAAAAACAAAAAACATCCAGTGAGCGTCAGTTCTGTGAATGGAAATGCCTTGTTGATGAGAGAGGTCAACAGAGAATGGCCAGACGGGTTTGAACTGACAGCGTCTACGGTAACTCAGATAACCGCTCTGTACAATTGTGGTGAGAAGAATATCATCTCAGAGTGCTATTCTGAGATGCGGGTTTGCACTGTTTTTGGTGGCACGAGGGGGACCTACACAATATTAGGCAGGTGGTTTTAATGTTGTGGCTGATTGGTGTATTTAGGAAAATGTAGTTGGTGATTTGAGTATTCCATGCATACAGAAAATGTACGTATTGTGTACAATATACTGTACATACTGAATACTTGTACGGTATGCCATTCCATGCTGCAAGCGTTTATGTTATTAAACGTGTTCAATACTAAGCTCAATTGACAGCATTATTGTGTGCATAATGTTGATTACCACAAAAAAAAAAATTAGATTTGTCTCTCTTTTTCTTTAAAATTAGCAAAAATCAAGGTCACTTTACACTTCACACTTTATTCACTCCCATTCAAACGCATCGGAATCTGGGAGACCGTAAACGCAAGCTCATGCAAATAAATTTCGCACTACGCTGCAGATTCTGGTGAACTCTGAACTATGAATCTGATTAACGAGAACACACCTACACCAATCCGTTATCATTTGAAATTTCACAGTGGATGAAAGGCATAAACATAAATTGAGTTTTCATATGAAAACGTATTAGTACGGACATAGCCTAATCCTTTTTCGATTGAAAACTTTGTTTTGTATTTATATTTGTTATTTGTGATTAATTATTAAAACCAGAAGCCCTTTCATGTGACATCATATCCGCTGGTCCGCTGTGTTTAAAGTCTAGCGTGTTGTTCAAATCGTTGTTTTCGTGGTCGTTTTAGGGTTTATGGCATTAAGTTGTCATGGCAACAAAGTTTTGAAATTGGATATAACTTTAGACAGAAAAGGTTGGTAGGTGATTTTATGTTAACATGCCTATTGTTTACGTCTTGTGGCTATACTTTTAAAACAGTGAGTATTTTAACGTTTACGGATTGGCCCCATTCACTTCCAGTGTAAGTGCCTTACTGGAACCCAGATTTTTGCTCTTTTTTTTTTTTTTTTTTTTTTCTTTTTCTCCCAATTTGGAATGCCCAATTCCCAATGCGCTCTAAGTCCTCGTGGTCGCATAGTGATTCGCCTCAGTCTGGGTGGCGGAGGATGAATCTCAGTTGCCTCCGCGTCTGAGACAGTCAACCCACGCATCTTATTACGTGGCTTGTTGAGCGCGTTGCCACGGAGACATAACGGTGGAGGCTTCACGCCATCCACCGCGGCAACCACGCTCAATTCACCATGCGCCCCACCGAGAACAAACCACATTATAGCGACCACGAGGAGGTTACCCCATGTGACTCTACCCTCCCTAGCAACTGGGCCAATCTGGTTGCTTATGAGACCTGACTGGAGTCACTCAGCACGCCCTGGGATTCGAACTAGCGAACTAGCGAACTCCAGGGGTGGTAGCCAGCGTATTTTACCACTGAGCTACCCAGGCCCCCAATTTTTGCTTTTTTAAAGAAAAGGAGGCACGAGTCGAACTTAATTTCTGTGGTAATCAACATTATACCACAATTGCTTTCGATGGAGCTTAACTTTTATTGAACTACAAATATTCCTTTAATTTATAAAGGAAAAAAGGCATTCCCCCATAAACAACACACAGACACTCTGGCTACATTTCTCAAGGGAAATGCTCTCTGGCTAACCGGTGATCATAGTAAAATGCTTGTGTGCTGGATAATGGCAGTGAGTCACAGGCTGAATTAGCCATTGAGTGATCGAGACTAAATGAGAGAAAAGAGTGGTCTCTCTCACTCTCTCTCTGTTTAAAAACAAACACACTCTCTATGGCATAAGGTTTATGAATTACTGCATTTGGTGGCGTGCCAGGAAAAGTGTATTCACGGTCACAGCTATTTTACAGACCTTTGACTGAAGTGGCATAACTTTCCTGAGGTTGATGCTGATACACACACACTGATGACTCTTTAAATACGTAGAGCAATATTACAGGTCAGGCTGATCACTATTATTATTATATGTACTGATGCAGGACTTCATTATAATATGAAGATCTGAATACACATGACGTTTCTGTGCTTCTAGCACTTCATCTGTTGAAGCAAAGTATTGTTGCTTCCAAATATATAGAAAAAATGCAGTAGACACTATATACGTTATAAGTACAATACATATATTACAATAAAATATGTGATATAAAACAGTGTTCGGGATTTACTAGCTAAAAATAGAGGCACTACTATTTTAACATTAGTATTCAATAACGTGGCAGTAGCTCAGCTGCCTAGCTTTTTAAGCAATAAGCTTTATTTTCCAACAAGTAGCGGTTTAGCACACGTTAGCATTCTGGAGTATCGCTGGAAAGCATCATTCAATTTAGCGAATCGTTTTGTTCAGTTAATAAACTAGTTAATTAAAACTTGGTTTTCAATTGCCTAACGTCATCTTTTTCCAAAGTTTGCGGTAATGGAGAGCGTTTTCGAAACACTACATTTTTGGTGGATGAAAACACTGTTCAAGTCTGGATGAGATGCGTATACGTATCGAAACTGTGGATCCGTTCTCTTTTAAAAACTTCGTTTTCAGTTTCCGAACATCATCGTTTTCCAAAGTATGTGATAACGGAGTGTGCCCAATTGTGGATGAGAGTCGTAAACATTTAAATCAATGCATTTTCAAACGAGAACATGTTAGTGTGGACGTGGCCTTAGTTACATATTGTTGCTTATCAGTGTTTTTGATTCAGCTACATAAATTAAGGTGTTTTTAGTTCTATAGTTGTATTTAGTCTTTGTAAATTTAAGTTTAAAGTTGTCACCGTAATTTAGAATGCTTTTGTGCCAAATAGATACAGCTCTAAGTGTTTGTTTTATTATTTAGCGTAATGTCCCCTTTAAATAGCAACTATGTAATTAGCTACATTTTGTTAGAAGGTTATAGAATAGCTAACTACCATTTCAAAAGCTTAGTCTGACTGTAGTTTAACTAATTTATGAGTTGCAAAACTTGACAAACTACAGTTTCAAAGTTGCTTCCCCAAGACTGATATATAATACAGTAAAATACCATTTTTGTCAACTTTTTCTCTGCATGAGTTGTTCTATATTTCTTAGAAGTTCAGGATGTTATTTTCTGACTTTCTCACTTTTTCTTTTCTCTGAATTTAGGGCTGAATACACACTCTCAGACACACACACACACACACACATGCAATTAACTCAGCCAGGAGGAACTACCAGGCTAATAAGGAGAAAGTGCAAGTGAGAGAGAGAGATGGAGTTTGAATGGCCAAGCTTTCTAGCCGTTGGCAGGTTTTCCTTGCCCATTGGCCACCCGTGAGGGTTTGTAATTACACATAATGCCGAATGAATGGGAATCAAACAGGAAGCTCAGCATGGGAGTACCAGCGTAACTGCACGCAAATGCTCAAGCAACAGGAAATATAATGTGGAAATGTTATTTTAACTTTAAGACTGAACTCTCAGAGGATGACATAATAGAATGAAATAATATATGCACACACAAACACATACAAGCTTTGATGTCATATCTGATGGTTATATCTTTATGGAGTGCTTGAAGCAGCTTTATCTTACCAGCGAAGGGGAAAGAGAGATGCTGTAATGAATATGGGAGTTATTCTCACAAAGAAATGTTTGGGGTCATATTTCACCTTAAAAAAAAACATGTAATAAAAAATCTATTGGGCATAAAGAAAATTAAGTCTATTTTAAGACCAAACTTTTTTTGTAATGACATTTAAAGGTAAAGGGCCCTATTTTAAGAGCACTAGCGCTGCTCTTAGCGCTATGCCATAAGTAATAAGTGCTAAGTCAGTGCAAGCGTGCGCTAAGATGCAAATGGGTTTGGCGAAATTGCACGCGCAATGTAGTAATGGGCTGGGTCAAGTGCAACTTAATTCTGAGGTTCTTCTCTGGTTATTGAACAGTCTGCGTCATATTATGTAGTCCATTCCCTCAAGTACCAGCGATTATAAACAAAGACAGCTCATTCATAAGAAGTTGGCAGTGTAAATGGACTGTATGCAATGAATTAGAAGAATAGTAATATGGACACACTCCTTTTATATGCTTAGGAAATGTGATTCTCATCAGGATTGGATTTACGCTCCGTTAAATTATAGGGAATGTAATTATTATTAATAATTTTCATCTACTGACTCACAGATCTTGGCTATTATAACAGTGATTGTATCAAACAGTGATTACCAAATCTAAATTATTTTGCTCTCTCCAACTTCTTTCACCGGCACCTTTTGCAGTGGCTTAAAAATCACTGTATGACAACAGGTGGAAAAATAGCAATATAAATTATATCATAAATACAATTGTAAATATAAACAACATTAATAATAATTGAAAAATAAACCATGACTTATAGATTGTTTAACACAAATCTCATAAATGTTTGTTTCATGAGATGGCTAAAACTCTGATCGTCAGGGACATAAGTTGATGTTCTATTATATTTTCAGAGTTTGGATATGAATTTTATTATTGGTGAAGTCTCCAAACTACAAATGCAGGAACTGAATTTAGACTTTGCACTGAAAACAGACATGCTTTTCAAACATCTTAGTGCAATTACCTATTTCTCAGGAAAACAGTTTTGCGCTACTTCATTGACATACAATACACCCAAAGTTTGCGCACATACACCCAAAGATAGCGCAAACACTCCCACCCACGCCTAATTGCGCTTGGCACTGGCACGGAGATTGCACTTACAAGCAACGCTCTCACAAAAATTAGATAAGATGTAACACACGGCTATTGCTCGTAACATTTTTTAACATAAAAAAAGTTACATCCCTTTTACACATTATCATTACACTTTAATTTACAATTTACCATTACAATTTAAAATGTAAATGTTTTTTTGTTTGTTTTGGTAACACTTTATTTTGATGGTCCCAAATAGATATTTAACTGACTATAAGTGACTTATCAACTGGCTTGCTATAGCTAGTAAACAGTGTTTCAACAAACATTCAGTAGACTTTCAGTAGCCTGTATATAGATCTTAATTAATGACCTTTTAATGAACTAATGTTCTCAACAATAATGTAAGTAGGTCATTAATAGGTATATACAGGCTACTGAAAGTCTACTGAATGTTTGCTGAAACACTGTTGACTAGCTATAGCAAGCCAGTTGATAAGTCACTTATAGTCCATTAAATATCTATTTTGGACCATCAAAATAGAGTGTTACCTTTTTTTTCATTACAGTACTGAGAATAATATTTTGGTTGCATAACAGTAATGAGAATTTGGGGTAAATGTGCTTTATTGTCATAACAATGCAAACAGTCTTATGTTGATGTGAACAAAGAATATTCTGGGTTCAATACAAATTAAGCTAAGTTGACTGCATTGGTGGCAAAACGTTGATTACTACAAAAATCTATTTCGAATTTATTTATTTTTTTAAATCATACCAAATCCCAAAATTTTACCCTCTCCAATTTCTTTAAACTTGTAATTTTGTTTTTATTTTTTTTAATTTTTTTTATGTTTACAGATTGGCCCCATTGACTTCCATTATAAGTGCCTCACTGTAACACAGATGTTTGCCTTTTTTTTTCTCTCCTTTTCTCCCCAATTTGGAATGCCCATTTCCCAATGTGCTCTAAGTTCTCGTGGTGGCATAGTGATTCGCCTCAATCCCGGTGGCGGAGGATGAACCTCAGCTGCCTCCACGTCTGAGACCGTCAATCCGTGCATCTTATCACGTCGCTTGTTGAGCGCGTTACCGTGGAGATATAGCATGTGTGGAAGCTTCACGCCATCCAACGCGGCATCCACGCACAACTCACCACGAGAGCGAACCGCATTATAGCGATCACAAGGAGGTTACCCCATGTGACTCTACCCTCCCTAGCAACCGGGCCAATTTGGTTGCCCTGGGATTCGAACTAGCCAACTCCAGGGGTGGTAGCCAACGTCTTTACCACTGAGCTACCCAGGCCTCTGATTTTTGCCATTTTTAAAGAAATGGAGGGACGAGACGAAATACATTTTTGTGGTAATCAACATTATGCCACAAAATGCTGTCGAATATTCCTGTAATGGTCCTCAAAATTAGCTTCATTTTCTTTATGCGCAATTTAATTTCCTATTTTTGTCATTTAATTTTGGGGCTAAATATGACCCGGACATGTTGTTGACAGTTGTCGTGTGTTGTGTGTGGAGAGAGAAAGAGATATTCATGTCCTGCCTTTTTGTCACGCAAAGATTTGTCACACACTCTCACACATGCAGCTTTTCTCTGCCATTTTGCTGTTGATTCAAGCATGCGGCACCTTTATAGTGAGGCTTTGCTTTGGATTTGGGCTGAAGCTCCCACTGTGATCATGGCATTTAGAATGAATGGGAGAGCACACACACATACTCACAGTACACAATAAATGGCTTGCTGTGAAACTCATGACTCTGTGATGTAAGAGAGGGGGATCTTTCTGATTTAAACCCAGTCTTAGGGGGTCATCTTTCTCTCTCTCTCTCTCTCTCTCTCTCTTTTGTTTCCTCTTTGTCTTCATACAAAATTTTTTGAGAGTCTGTGAATGAAACTCATTCATATACTTTTTGACATATTGGCTATTTTCAGAGTGGAATATTAGCATACTGCTTACTGTGTGATAGTCGACTAACCACCCAGAAAAGTAGTTGAGTAGTCAGTTACTCAGCAGGACAATGTTTATTTTATGTAAATGACTTGAAGTTTGCGTTATCCTAATTTGTTCTGATATTTAATACGTTTTAAAGACATTGACGGATAATTCCAAATGTTGTGTGTCATTTTGGCTGATAAAATACAAGAAAGAAAATCATATAAACCATAGCATGTCCATTTTCATTATAACCATCTTTTCTTTGCTTCACTCTCTAAAACGCAAAGCGCTCTGTGTTCGCTTTACAGTATTTACACTTTAGCCTCATTTTAGATGTATGCAAATACACAAAACGCAGCTTGTAGAATGAAGAATTTTCCTCTTATAATCACCATATGGAACAAGTGCGACTGAAATCATGTGATCCATAAGTACTCGGCAAAGACCCAATGCATCAACTAGTGGCAAGACTAACCTATTAACAGAGTAGTCGACTAGTCAGTGCAACCCCTACTGTGTACTATATACTGTATACGTCCATTTTTAAGAATAATGCCATATGTGAAATGGTATACAGAATGTCACAAAAAGTGTTTTAAACTATAATACAGTATGTTACGTTGTTGTTATATGACCTCATAACGTTGTACAGTTTTGCTCAAAAGTTTGCATACCCTGGCAGAAATTGTGAAATTTTGGCATTGATTTTGAAAATAGGATTGATCATGCAAAACAACTGTCTTTTATATAAGGATAGTGATCATATGAAACCAGTTATTATCACATAGTTGTTTGGCTCCTTTTTAAATCATAATGATAACAGAAATCACCCAAATGGCCCTGATCAAAAGTTTACATACCCTTGAATGTTTGGCCTTGTTACAGACACACAATGTGACAAACACAGGTTTAAATGGCAATTAAAGGTTAATTTCCCACACCTGTGGCTTTTAAAATTGCAATTAGTGTCTGTGTATAAATAGTCAATGAGTTTGTTAGCTCTCACGTGGATGCACTGAGCAGGCTAGATACTGAGCCATGGGGAGCAGAAAAGAACTGTCAAAAGACCTGCGTAACAAGATAATGGAACTTTATAAAGATGGAAAAGGATATAAAAAGAAATCCAAAGCCTTGAAAATTCCAGTCAGTACTGTTCAATCACTTATGAAGAAGTGGAAAATTTGGGGATCTCTTGATACCAAGCCAAGGTCAGGTAGACCAAGAAAGATTTCAGCCACAATTGCCAGAAGAATTGTTCGGGATACAAAGAAAAACCCACAGGTAACCTCAGGAGAAATACAGGCTGCTCTGGAAAAAGATGGTGTGGTTCTTTCAAGGAGCACAATACGACGATAGTTGAACAAAAATGAGCTGCATGGTCGAGTTGCCAGAAAGAAGCCTTTACTGTGCCAGTGCCACAAAAAAGCCCGGTTACAATATGCCCAACAACACCTTGGCACCTCACAGCTTCTGGCACACTGTAATTTGGAGTGACGAGACCAAAATAGAGCTTTATGGTCACAACCATGAGCGCTATGTTTGGAGAGGGGTCAACAAGGCCTATAGTGAAAAGAATACCATCCCCACTGTGAAGCATGGTGGTGGCTCACTGATGTTTTGGGGGTGTGTGAGCTCTAAAGGCACGGGGAATCTTGTGAAAATTGATGGCAAGATGAATGCAGCATGTTATCAGAAAATACTGGCAGACAGTTTGCATTCTTCTGCATGAAAGCTGCGCATGGGACGCTCTTGGACTTTCCAGCATGACAATGACCCTAAGCACAAGGCCAAGTTGACCCTCCAGAATGGGCAGCCATACCACCTGCAAGAATTTGGTGCTATTACAAAAGACTGCATGCTGTCATTGATGCTAAAGGGGCAATACACAGTATTAAGAACTAAGGGTATGCATACTTTTGAACAGGGGTCATTTCATTTTTTTCTTTGTTGCCATGTTTTGTTTTATGATTGTGCCATTCTGTTATAACCTACAATTGAATATGAATCCCATAAGAAATAATAGAAATGTGTTTTGCCTGCTCACTCATGTTTTCCTTATTACCAATTCTCCAAGGGTATGCAAACTTTTGAGCACAACTGTATATTTAATTTAGTGAGTACCGTGCAATTATCATATAGAAAAATATGGCTTTTTTTTTGGCAATTTTTGGAATACAGTTTCTAATGTAATATGCTCCGGCATTTTGAAAAATAAACAATAGAAGGTCATCTGGGTATTTCATACATATAGAAAATTTGAATACTGCAAGTATACATACTACATACTGCACTGAGTAGTGTGATTTTATAGTATGCTATTTTTACAGTATGCTATACAGTAGCTAATATATAGATGTGTTTGTATGTGTTTAGGTGTGAGTCAATTGAAAGTGTGGTATGTGAAAAATTGACTTTGAAGTGAGCAAGCATAAAACCCAACACACACACACTTTGCTGCACATGTTATTCCGTGTTCTCAGTGGGCCTGATCTGGATTATGGTATCAGCAGGAATTAAAACCCCTGTGACAAAAGCTTTTTTCTTTATTGACTGTGTTCAAACTTACACATGCTCCCCCACACAGAGTAGGTGGGTGGGTTGTGTGCACATGCCTACATGTGTTTAGCATTTTCAGATAATGGTATACTGAGGTTTGTGTCCTTGAATACAAATGTTGGTACAAGCATTTGCATAAAAATGCATACAATTTAAATGGTTATGTAATGAGGTACTTTATGCTGGACCCACACATAACACAATTTTAAAATAAGCTTCATCAGCATCAGTGAAGAATTGCATAAAAGTTTTTTTTTTTTGTCTTGTGAACATGGCTTGATAGTGTAAACTTCATGGAACAGCACATAACAGACTGGACACACATGCAGGTCTTCCTCATGTCAGCTGTTAGAGAAAACTGGAGCTGTCCGTGGTGCTGAAACAGTGTGAAGGGCTTCAGCACTTGTTTAGTCAAGTAGATAATGTATTGTCATTAGCTGTAGACAAAGAGAGAGTGGAGTGTGTGTTCAGTGACAGGTGTATTAATGAGAGAAAGATGAGGAAAAATATCTATCTGTCTGTCTGTCTGTCTGTCTGTATATATGTCTGTCAGTCTAACTGTCTATATGTCTATCTACCCGTCTGTCTGTCTATCTGTCTATCTATCTGTCTGTCTGTCTGTCTGTCCATATATCTATCTGTCTGTCTGTCTGTCTGTCTGTCCATCTATCTATCTATCTGTCTATATGTCTGTCTGTCTATCTATCTATTCATATGTCTGTCTGTCTATCTGTCTATCTATCTATCTGTCTGTCTGTCTGTCCATATATCTGTCTGTCTGTCTGTCTGTCCATATATCTGTCTGTCTGTCTGTCTATCTATCTATTCATCTGTCTATCTATCTGTCTATCTATCTGTCTGTCTGTCTGTCTGTCTGTCTATCTATTCATATGTCTGTCTGTCTGTCTGTCTCTATCTATCTGTCTGTCTGTCTGTCTGTCTGTCTGTCTGTCTGTTTGTCTGTCTCTATCTATCTGTCTGTCTGTCTGTCTGTCCATATATCTGTCTGTCTATCTATCTATTCATATGTCTTTCTGTATATCTATCTGTCTGTCTGTCTGTCTTCTACTGTATCTACTGTATCTATGTGTCATCTTTCTAGTTTTCTTGTCTAGTGTAGCCAGAGTTTGATTATCAGCATGAAAACTGGTCCACTTAGACAGGAAGAGAACATTTGACTGATGTAAAGCGACCAACCACATTTTTTTTATTATTTAGTTCTAAATGGAATAGACATTTAGGGCCAAGTAAATCTGAAATCCATCATAATATAATAAAGACCAGCGTGGAAAGACAAAGCGGATTCTACTCTTGTGGATCTAGTTTACTTGCTACTAAGTGCCTGAAATATAACTGAGCAGATTTCAAAGATTCAAAGAAAGCCATGAACCTGGCAAATCCTGGCAACACCAGTGACTACTGTAGATCTGTCTCAAAAGCACTCAAAGCACTGTAGCAGCTTAGTAATTTGTAAACACAACATTGCACAAGTAATTTGCAATTTTTGTGTGTGATATGCATTAGACGGTCAATGAACATTACACTATCAACTGGAAAAACCCTCAACAGATCTGCATCAACAAATGATACACACTACAAATGGTTTGGATATTTTTTGCACTGGCTCGCTTTGGGATCTAAACTGTGAATCTTGTGTGTGTGTGTGTGTAAATGAAGGATTTTTATGGGAAAATTTGTCTTGGGCCTGTCTGTCTTGCCCAAGAGCATCAGATTTTAATTGAGCTGTTCTGCCGTGCACGAGTGAAGATTAGATCTGGGATGGACTGTGTGCGTGTGTATTTATAGTTGTGTGTGTCTTGTGTTTGTGTGCTCAGTGTAGAAGGCTGCTGTCTAAGAAATTATGCCACGCTTTGAAAGAAGTGAATGAGCTAACAGCATTGTGTGTGTGCATGCGCTTGCCCTACTGGATAGCCTTTGACTTTGTCTCGAAAGGTCTGTTGTATCTCACGCACACTCTAGATAATAATGAGTTATTGGCAGAAACAGGCATGTGTGGAAACGCACACAGGCTCGCAGTGCTGTGCAGAGTGGGTTGGTTATGTAATGATCTCTAGTACATTCTGAAGCATGGATGTGTGTGTGTGTGTGTGTGTGTGTTGAGAAGTGTATATGATATTTCCTGCATGATTTTGTGTTTGTGTTGTGTGTTTCTTATGGGAACCTATTTGGAGAGGGAGGGAGGGGTGGACCGCTCTATGTTTGGCCTCTCTCTCCAGCCTGGACATGTCGTGCGTTAACCCCGCGACAAGAGAGAGGTGCATGTGTTGGTCCCGGGTCAGGTAACGCAGGATAGTATAACAGGTCACGGTGAACCCCAAAATGGCCCGCCTCCAGCCCGCCTCCGAATGTGTGTGTTTGTTTGTACGTGTTCACGTGTGTGTGCGGTAGTGAGGCGCTCACCTGTACCTGTCATATATCCTTCCTCTCGTCTGCTGTGTTTGCATCGTGGTCTCCTGTTTGCTGCCCCCATCACTCAAACACACCACACACACACTCTCACACTCCTCGTGCCCACCACCCCTCGATTGCTATGCCAACAGCCCACTTTCGAGGTGAGAGCGCTTGGAAGAGCAGATTCCAGATGTCGGGGGGAATTTGGGCTCTCTCTGCCCCTTTCTGGTGACTCCACACACCTGCAGGCTGCCGTCTGCACCTCCACATCAGGGCCGTTTATATCTGCAGATACATAAACGAGCTTCATAGCATATAAAAGAAAATTCCTGAACTCACTGAGCATACATGCTGTATATCGTAAAAGGATAAACAAAATAAAAATCTGTGAACTGCTTATATTCTCAAAAGATATCAGTATATCTGTCTCATCTCATCTATTCATTTGTTCCCCTCTTGCCATCCTTAATTCATTGCAGTATTACAAACAGAACATTCACTTGATCTTACTTTGGCTTCTTTTGGAAATATTTTAGTTGGCCAAGCAAAAATGAACAAAATAGCTGGCCATGTTGTCTCTAAAATGCCAATTTAACTCCTTGTTTTTACAACAGCTTCGGAGGAGGCTCATCGAGTCATATTTTAGTGTCAGAAATGTAATAAACTAAAATCAAATAAAAATATTAAGTAGAATCATGTCTGTATTGTTAAACAGGGTTCCCAGGATCACGGACAACCTGGAAATACTTTATCAGGGGGATTTTAAATTCTGATTTCCAGGCCTGGAAAAGTCACTGTCATTTATAAAATATTAAAAAGTCATGGACATTTCTGTAGTGAATATACCTTTTTTTTTTCCAGAGCAGGCTCAGCTAGAAATTGCTCTTGAGTGCTATACATACAGTAGTAGTCTATAAATAATGCGACAACATTTTAAAAAACCTCAGTAGCCTCGTTACACTATAAAGGATTTATAAAAAAAAAAACAGAATCGTTTTTTACAACGATCCAAGATGACTGTTAATATGGACATTGGCAAAGTTAGACGGTGTTAATAGGGCATTATCAGCCAGACTTTGAAATAACCTGCATGAGAGTCTCATGTTTAGTGTGTGAATGAATTATTCAGATCTTAGAGAATCATCTACATGTCTTTTATCTGCCCTTGATCAATAGCGAGGGACATAAGGCAAAGATAGAGACAGAGAGATACAGAAAGAGCGATGGTCACTGTGTGCTTTCTGTTTTCTCTGTCCTCATTTCACCTCTTCTCCTTCGCTTTCCGAGATCACGGCGAGCACCGTCTCTCTCTCTCCCATTCACTTTCGTTCTGCCCCACTCGAGTTCTGTTCATTCTCTTCAGCAGGGACTAAAAACTAAATGTTTTAGTTCCTTAAATCGTTTTTAGTCCCTGCTTGTCGGTATTGGAATTATAAAGTGATTCTCAGAGGAGTCGACTTTTTACAATACATTTTTGGCGCGTAATTCATTGATGTTCGTCTCACGCAACCCAAATTGTCTATTGCTGCCCTTAGCACAGTTTGTCAAATGTCAACTTGCTAAATGACTACTTAAACAAAACTTTAAAGCATTCTGATATACTTGTGGTATGTAAAGCTCAAATAAAGTGGTAAATAATGATAGCAGTGGTGTAGCCAAGGGTGGGCCGAGGTGGGCCTGGGCCAAGCCAAATTAGACCCAGGCCCACCCAGAATATTAGAGATTATTCTTTGACTTCAAGTAAATATTTGTAATATTTGTATAAGTGTGAAAGAATTATTTGAATGTGTTGCTTCTCTGTTGTTAAGGAGAATTTTGTAAAAAAAAAAAAAAAAAAAAAAACTTGGCCCATCCATTTTTATTGAGACCCACCCAAAAGCAATTTTCTGGCAACTCCCTTGAATGATAGTACCTATGTTTTATCGATGTATCTTCCGATACTGATCCTAATGGACAGCGCTCGAGTGGTCTGTTGTTGCTTTGGTTACCTCCTCAGAAGAACACAACCTCTGTTCATGAGCGTCTTTTATTTGGCGGTATATTAATATGAGCGTTGACTAACTGGAACATTTGTTGTCATTGAAATTTTAATTTAAAACGCTGTTGAAACGTTTTTAATGTTAAATGTGAAATATTAAGCTGTTTAGTTGGCTATGTACTTGTTTTATCATCCGATACTGATTCTACAGAAAAGTGCTCGAACAGTCTATTGCTGCTCTGATTATTACCTCCTCTCAGGCGAACGCGAGTTCTGTTCGCGAGCGTCTTTTTGGCGACAGGTAAAAATACGCGCTCTGAAGTACCTGCAGTCTAACTTTTGTGGCTGCTGAAACGTTGGTTGAAGATAAACTTGTGATATATGTAATATTTCATAAAATAATAAATGATAACAGTATTTTTATTATTTTTGTCTATATATTTTCAATACTGACGCTCCGATGGTCTCTTGTTGCTATGGTTACCTCAGAATGTCCTCAGTGTCTTTATGGTAGCAGGTGAAAAACTCTGAGTTACTAGAATAGAGTGCAACAGTCGGTGCCGGAAGTAAAGATCCCATTCATTTTTTCATAGACTAAGTTATTTTTATTGATACTTAAATATCGACATTTAAAGAAAGACCCACCATGAGCTCAGAGGTTGTTAATTGACAGTATATGCTTCTGTTGAAGCCATCAATCCGCGTTATTTCACTTAATTGTTTAAAAATCGTGTTTAATAGCGGAGTTCCTGGTGAATGACTACATTACCCATGGTCCTGCAGAGAATTCTCATTCTCATCACTTTATTCTTCATTTCTTCATTTTTCACATCATGTCTTTGGCAGCTAAGTGTGTGTGGGTTTGATAACAAGTGCAACCACAAAACTAACAAGTAAACTAACCCATTAACAATTTGAGCCAATCAGTGCTGAATTCAGTTTAAAATTAACCAATTACTGACTGAGCCATCCAAAGATCATGGATGACATTTTGAGAGTTTAAACCCCTACCTCTCTCCCTTTGAAACCTGAACCACTTCGTAATGTGTTTGTCTGTTTGTCCGTCTGTCTTGCTTTGCCTGCTCTGTGTGTTCTTGAGTACGCTCTGGCTTTGTCTGTGTGTCTTCAACATTACAACCTTGTTTCCACCATCGGCTTGGTGCGATTCAACTGTATTTACCAAGAATAAAAGTGACACCACTGAGAGGCTGTTTTCCCGAAACAGATGTGTTGACAGACAGACACTTTATGGTTTGTGCGTAAACCTCCCCGCCCGAGCTAGCTCTGTTCTCCTGGACCTCCTCTGCTCTCCTTAGACTGGTGGGGATCCGTTGTTATTATATAAAGGCATAGTTCCCTCAAATCCTCACTCTCATTTACTGTTTTGTGGGACACAAAAGGAGATGTGTAGCAATATCCAAGCTGCTCTTTCCCATACACGTTCAGAATACTTGGAATATAGTTTTGGGTGCTGTTTTCCTTTTTTGGAGCTCGACAACCTTAGTCACCATCCACTTTCATAACAACTCTCAAATTAGGTCTGGGAAGGAGATCTAATGGGAAAGACATTCTGCTGTTTAACTTCTGTTGTGTTCTACAGAAGAAATATAATCAAACTGGTCTGGAGCAAGTAAATGACGAATGAAGTTTATTTTCAAGGGAACTATCCCTTTAAGGCAGAAAAGTCCAAGACTATCACATTAGTTTGGATGAAATCTCCCTACCAGTCTAAAGACAGTCTTATCTTCCTCCGTGTCTCTCTTTCCCCTGCTGTTCTCTGTGTTCTACTGTGTGTTACCATTGCTGTGTTCCTTTACACTGTTTGTTTACACGTTCTCTCTCTTTTCTCTTTTTTCAGCTTTCATTTTCTCTCTTTCTCTTTAAAGCTTCACTTCTCTCCGGAAAAAAAAAAAAATGCTTCTCCTGGTCTCTTTTTCTTTTATTGTGTTATTTTTTTTTCTTTGTGGAATAAATCTAGAGTGTTTCTAGCTCTGTGTGTGCTTTTGTTTAACTTTCATTTCTCTCTTTCTCTCTGATTGACCAGACTCAAGAGTTTCTTGTCTTTTCAGGCGTCTATCTCTCGCTTTCTCTCTCTCTTTTGCAGTTGTGCTGGTTTGGTTGACGTCTCTCTCATGGTTTTGTTTGACTCTCCAGTCATGCGAATAATCTTCCTCCCTTCCATCACAGAAAAAATGACTCTTTTCCTCTTTTACGCTGTCTTTTTGTCTTTCTCCCTCCAGCTGTTACTTGTCTCTCAGTCCTCGTCTGTATTTGTGTGGCACCTTCATCGTTTTTCTAGTTGTCTTGTCTTTCTCTCTGTGTGTGTATACTAATGGTCTGTTTCCTTTTAATTGTGCCTTGATCACTCAGTCTCATTCTAATGTCAGCGTTTGTCTTTTCTCCTTTTCACCTCTCTCTCTGTCCCTTTATCTTTCTTTCTGTCCTTTTGGTCCTTGCTCTGGTTTAGTTTGGTCCTGTCAGCTAGTTCAGTAGTTTAGTCAAACGAATGTTTCCGGTTCGGTACAAGTTAAGATCGACAGCATTTGTGGCATAATGTCGATTGCCACAGTAAAATTAACAATAATCATTGAAATATACAAAGATTCAAAAGTATAGCCACTAGACTTGAAACTTTATTGAAAGAATCGCCTATTGACCATTGTCTACAGTATGTGCAATGCGATGATGCCGGTAAAACCCGGTAATCTTAAAACAATGTCTCTCAATAATGTTAGGTTTACTTAATTCTCACTTGTTCGTATTACTCAAAAATGCCTGTAATTAAGTGAACTTAATTTAACTGAGTTTAATTTAAAAACATGAGTTTTGTTTTATCTGCAACTGGGCAGGGGATTTCTATTTCCCAGCATGCATTGCAGGGGACTTGATAGGGAGAGTAAATGTTAAAATTAAGTTGAGCAATTGCTGTGCTAACCAAAGTTACTAAGCTACACTCTGTAGTGCTTACAGTCAGCATGTATTTAGCTTGCTAAAGTACGCTGTCACTAGTTAGTACATAAAGAATTGAAAGAGATTTGAGTTACTTTAACATGGCTAACTTTCGGGTTTACTCAATTTAATTAGGTTCCCTCTACCTACATTTTTTGTGTTGAGATTACATTTTAATTTTAAGTAAAGAAAACTCAGTTCAGACACGTGGAACTACTGTTCACGACTGAATCATGATCAGCCACAGAGTAATTTTTTTGAGTGAAGGATACCAAACAGAGACATGATGTAATTATCCATTAATCACTGTTTACACAAAGCAAACTTCACTTGCAGAAAAGTAGAAAAGCTTCCGCATAATGTGGACAACTTCACAGATCAAATAATAGGCCTAAGTGTTTTGTACTGATCTACTTAAGTGCTTAAAATTACAAGCCTCACTTTTGTGGAACGCTGGCCCCATGCACTTCCATTGGAAGTGCTTTACTGGTCACAATTATTCTCCGAAGTAATTGAAATTATACCGCAAATGTTGGTGGAACTTAACTTTTTTTGTACCCGGAACATTCCTTTTAGTAGGTTTTCTAGTCCAGGCCAACCACCCCAATGTGACTTTGGACACCACCCCTGGAAAACGAAATGGATCGCTCCGTGACATGATGAGTTTTGACAGATGTGTGCTGAGAAATTTATTGAGCCCAAATATTTAGCAGCTCACTGTATCTTTTGCATTGACTGTTCAGCTGTCTGTTATAAACTGAAGTAGCATTTTGTCCCATAATGGCTGCATGTTTTATAACAGGAATTGCCTATAAGATGGTTTTTATTCTATTTCTCTGCTGTGGCTTTTTTGTTCAAGCGATCAAAGGTAAACTTCATCATTATGCCTGTTAGTGGATTGTCTTCTTGTCAATTTTAAAAAATTGTGATGAAGACGGTCAAAATAAAGTTAAGCCGATGCTTTTTTGGGTCAAAATGTCATGTGGATTTGAATTTGTTGGATTCAGTGACTGGATGCTAGTGAAAAAAACTAAAAACAAACAACAACAATTAAAAATTCCATGGAATGGAGTGAAACAAGAGACCCATGTAAGTAAAAATCTCTGGTATTTTTAGTAATCTCTCTTTCTCTCTATTTTTTTTATGTCTATCTCGCTCCTTGTTGTAGTAGGAATATGGGGAATAAGCAAGCTAACAGTCCTAAGGGTCAGCCGCCAGATGTGGACGGGCATTCATCAGTGTTGGACCTTGCCAACTCACTCACTGGAGACATGGTGATGGTAGGACTGTATGTTTGTCTTTTATGCTTAGGTTATGAATAGATTTTTGTAGCTTGACTATCAGCACAAAGTCTGGTTCACAGCTTATTCTGGCCTAGAACATCCCACTCAGGCCCAGTTTACACTGGGTATTAAGATGTGTTTTAAGCGATCTCTTTGAAACGGTAAGATGCTAATGACAGGTTTAAACGGGGTCCAAAACGTTGGCCGAATGTGTCCGAATGCAAGTGACCACATTGAGCTCGTATTGTAAATGCTCATCCGTTCAAATGTGTACGAGCAACAGCAAAGTGCCGCCTGCTCACCTTTCAATCAACCGATGTCCTAAAACAAGAATTTTAAACTTTGCCAGTTACGTGTGGCTTCATAAGGAAATAATTGCTCTAAACATCATGTTTGTGCTTACATTAATTGGAGAAGCAGTGCATATTTTTTTGCACTTCTTTTTCTTTTTTGCTCTTTATTATTGTGCAGTAATACATTGACGCAGTGATTAAAGTATGTTGTCATAAAATCAGACACCCTCCCCTCGAAATCTGAACACTAGTGGTCAAAAGAGACGCATATTTTGGCCAGATGTAAACTGTGATTTTTCTCGCTTGTTCACTTGTGATCAGATTCTCCAAAACGCATCTTAATACCAGGTGTAAACAGAGCCTTAGATTGAAAGAGACCATCTGACCAATGTGTAAAGTGACCAACCACAATTCCTAATTTTTATTTTTGCGACTTTTAGGTGCAGGTATATACGAAATTGGACATGCCTTTGAGAACAAAGCAGAATGTATGGTCAAGGATATCGGGTTTATTTGCTACGTTGGGCATTTTCACATCTAGTTTGTTTGAGCACTCTAAGTGCTCTCAAAGCGGTGTAACATGTATATGTGAACAACCCAAATGATCTCCAATCCTCCTAAAAGGACCCAAAAGCGAACCGTGGTCTGAGTATGGTTCGTTTGTGGGTCCTTTTGTGGCTCGATTGATTTGTGCGATGTGAAAACAAAGAGGTACCAGTCCGCTTTGCATTTCTTTATGACATAAGTACCATGAGGCTTGCAATACAAAGTTGTATTACATACTGTCTGCTATTTATATGATCTAAATGTGTTTATTGTGTACTTCATATTCCAATCACATTTTACTGTCCAAATAAGGGAATTTTAAGCGAATGTAGAAATACTATGACAATACCATTTTCCGTTCTTGTCTTATAATGTGAGCACTCCAAATAAACCGCAGTACATACACATACCTTAAGATGTATGACAATTTATCATCATTATCACAATTATAAGTTTACACATACCTTAGGAAGTATGACAATTTATCATCAAAATCACAATTCTTTTTTTTTCTTTTTTTATCCCCAATTTGGAATGCCCAATTCACCCAAAAGTCCTCATGGTGGCATAGTGACTCGCCTCAATCCGGGTGGCGGAGGATGAATCTCAGTTGCCTCCGCATCTGAGACGTCAGTCCACGCATCTTATCACGTGGCTTGTTGAGTGCGTTACCGCAAAAACATAGCGCGTGTGGAGGCCCACGCTATTCTATGCGCATCCACACACAATTCACCACACGCCCCACCGAGAGCGAGAACCACATTATAGTGACCACGAGGAGGTTACCCCATGTGACTCTACCCTCCATAGCAACTGGGCCAATTTGGTTGCTTGGGAGATCTGGCTGGAGTCACTCAGCACGCCCTGGATTCAAACTCGCGACTCCAGGGGTGGTAGTCAGCGCCTTTACTCGCTGAGCTACCCAGGCCCATAATCACAATTCTAAGTTTACAAGTTATTGCTAGCTACATTTCATAATCTTTACAGCCATGGGATCTGAGTTCTTAAGGAGTAGTGGTATGAACAAGGGTTCTGAGACCACATAAATGCTAAAAGGACCAAAAAAGAAACTGGGTCCTCTTTTAAGTCCACTTACACTGTGAACACCAAAAGCACTGAGGTCATTTGCAGCTGTGTCCCTTTCTGGTTCACTTTAACTGAACTGGGTTTGGTTCATTTAAAATGTACTATATGTGAAACCACCCTTAGTGTCTCAAACAAACTCTCAAATATCTTTCAAAGATTTAATGCCACTGTCCATTTTTTTCCTATTAAACCAATAAAAAGGGCTGAGGTTTGTTCTCCTAATGTTTAAAGTCTCTTATCTGTCTCAGCAGCATCAAGGAGGCTTAAGGGATATCTGTGTGTGTGTGTATTGCTCGCCTAATATAGTAATAACAAAGAAAACAACAAAGATGAACAAAAGTCAGATTTTGAATCTCAAAGATGTGTTTGGAATAGCATACTAAAATATTAGTCTTACTATTTTTTCCAGTATAGAGTATAAGTAGCCACAGTAATTTCCTACTAGACGGCACTTACATGCAACATAGTGGGTTCATATCACAACAGTGTAGCATACTACTGTCTGAAATGTTTATCTTTGCATAATATTTTAAAATTAGTTGGTAGTTTACAGTATATTCTGCACAGTATTTAAGCAAGCTAATACAACACTTCCATTTCGAACATCTCTTTCTTTGTCCCTGCAGTTGTCTCCAGGGTCAGAAGATGACGACCACGAAGGTCCTATTAGCGAGAAACTGGGCAGGATTCAGTTCAGCTTGGGCTACAGTTTCCAAGACACCACCCTGACGGTAAAAATCCTCAAAGGTCAGGACCTGCCCGCAAAAGACTTCTCTGGGACCTCTGACCCCTTCGTCAAAATCTACCTGCTGCCTGACAGAAAGCACAAACTCGAGACCAAAATCAAGAGAAAGAACCTAAACCCTCACTGGAACGAAACGTTCCTATTTGAGGGTGAGGTTTGGATGACCCAATTTCTTCTGTTCTTGCTCAATAAAAGCTCTATAAACACCATTTGTGGCAGAACGTTGATTACCAGGGAAAATCATTTCAATTCAATTTGTTTCTGTAAACGCAAAGATCGCGGTTACAGTAAGGCGCATGTAATGGAAGTAACATCTTAAAGTTAACAGTTTTTTTTTTACAGAGGATAAAAAAGCAGAAATGTGAATTTCGTATATTTGTTGAAAAGCACTTGAACTATTCGATAAAAAACGTCATTGCAATAAATATACATACCCCTGAAACAAAAAATCAAGCCATAATCCTCACATTTCTCACACCAGGGTTCCCGTATGAGAAGGTTCGGGAAAGAACGCTTTATCTCCAGGTGTTGGACTACGATCGGTTCAGCCGTAATGACCCGATCGGTGAAGTCTCCATTCCTCTGAATAAGGTGGAGCTTGGACAATTGAAAACATTCTGGAAGGATCTTAAACCTTGCAGTGATGGCAGCGTGAGTGAACTTCAGTTTTGAAATGCTTTTGGAAGATCATAATGGAGATTTGCGCCTAGTTTGACATCGATAAGCATTGTTTAAGAGATACACAGATTTCAAACACTTTGAAACCAGCCAATATTCATCCTTCCTGTACTGTTCGGTAATTTTTGACCAAAATCACTTTTGCAGATTTAATAAAAATGGGTTCCTTTCTCTGAGCGGAACAAGACTTAGTGACTTGTCCTCCACTTACCATCTGAGCACACACAAATAAAGTGGACTTGATTTGATAAGTCTAAGTGGTCCTAAAAAAATGTGACACCATTACTGTTCACGGTAAAAATTGACTGACCATAGGAAATTAATTGGAATGACTAAAAAAGAGCAATTTTTTTTGACTAGTCAAATACAATCTGTAAATCAGCCACAATGCAAAACAAACACACATAAATGAAGGGGTGAGACTATAAAACATGCAGACTGCAAAACGTACACACCCACGAACACTTACACACACACACACAAAGATAAATTGGTGACAATAACACAGAGCATTTTTTTTTTTTTTACATTTTGTCAAAGAAAATCTACAAATTGTCCACTATGCAGAACACACAGAAATGACGGGGTGAGACCCTAACACACACAATGCAGAGCACACATGCACACACACTCACAGTGTGTACTGGATGTTTTGCACTCTGCATGTTTTATAGTCTCATCCCTTCATTTCTGTGTGCTTGTTCTGGATTGTGGATTATCTCTATGTTTATTACTGTTCATTTTCTCTAAATTATTATTAATTTACTTTGAGTGATTAATTTTTTAAATTAAATCATTGGTAACTATTGGTATTTATTCTATGTATTCTCTTTGTAACACCATGGTCAGGTTTGACTGTAAGCATAATGTGACATTATTGCAAAAACTGACACCTGCAAATAATAATAAAAAAAATGCTAAACTTAGACAAATGATCCAAATGCATAACTTGTGATAAAATGTAGAACATAGAACACTGCAGCCATCTACTGGCTATTATTGTCATAATATGATTTTTCAAGTCATGTTATTTTTCTTTTTTCACCAGATGGCAGCAATCTGTCCCAATACATGACACATTCACATATTTTTTTTCATGTTTCAACTTATAGAAGTTTAGGTTTTTGCTGTGGTGAAATTACATAAATGTGCTTATTTGCATCTTACAAAAAAGAAGCTTACACCTGTACTGCTTCGGGTCAAAAATGACCACAAACAGTAAAGTAAGCAGCCAATTTTTATCAGAATAGCAGGGTTAAATTGAACAGAAGTATGAATGAGATTTGAGAGGGTAAGATTATCAGCAAATATTAAAATTTGCATATAAATATTAGAAAGAGATTGCACTGTTAAAATGATGCATATTTGTAGAATTAAGTTGATATTTGAGGTCTCTCAATTTGTAGTTATATTCTATTGGTCTTTTAAGACAGTGAATCTTGAAAGCGCCCAGACTGGAGCCTTTATGTACTCCTTATGGATCTTGATGATAGAACACAAAATTGGTGACAATTTAAGTTCATTCTTTCTGGGTGATTGATAATTTGTGATGCCTGATTTGTGTTTTAGGGAAGACGTGGAGATCTGCTGGTGTCATTGTGTTATAATCCCACTGCCAACACCATCACTGTTAACATAATAAAAGCACGCAATCTCAAAGCCATGGACATCGGAGGCACCTCAGGTATACGCACAAACACAGTCATAAAGACACTGAGATCATGAATAAATACATATACTGTACCTGTACATGTTTTCGTAAAAACACATTTACATTCATTTATTTAATACATATTTTATGAATCCAGAGCTTTCATGATCAAAAACACACTGTACAGTTTATGATGGACCAATCAAATTTTCCAAAATGTGTTTGCATAATTCATTTACATAAACCAAACCTTTCTCTGATTGGCTGTAGACCCCTATGTAAAAGTATGGCTAATGCACAAAGACAAGCGTGTGGAGAAGAAGAAGACAGTCACCATTAAGTGCTGCCTGAACCCCGTTTTTAACGAATCCTTCCCTTTCGACGTGCCAGCACATGTTCTCCGGGAAACCACCATCATCATCACCGTCATGGATAAAGATCGGCTGAGCCGCAATGATGTTATCGGAAAGGTGAGGACATATACTTCCCATTCCTATCTCGAGGTAGGCTAATATTTTTTCAAATACATAACTATTAGATGAGAAGTTATTTTTGCAATCAGAGCTGTAGTTTTCTGGCCCAAAAACAATGAGGATCTCACATTTAAGAGTGACACCAAGAAAGATTCATGTAAAATGACACTAAATACAACTTATAAAACCAGGAAAAAAAATTAGAGTCAGAAACGGCAGCATTTTACTAATGGTTTCAACCAAAAACAAACATGAAAACGCGACCAGTGTAGTCAGACTCTCAAACGAATGATTCTTTTGAGTGTTTTTTTTTTTTTTTTAATTAATCAAAATGTCTCATAAAAATGACTCTTTGAGTTTTCAGTTTGAATAGGACTAATGACTCACTCACTGAATTGCTCAGGGGTGCGTTTCACATACAGTGACGTAATATTTGCAAGTACACCAAAAAGCTGTTTAATGCACGAAAGCTGCTGAAGACACCAAAGCGGCGATTGCAAAATGTGTATTACGACAGATGCGTTGTGCTGCAATAGTAGGGTTTCCCTCTACATCTGACTTTGGGTTCCCCCTACACACTTGATACGCTCGTATATTGAATTAACATGGACAAATAAGTCGTGTTTTCCGAGATAAACCGTGTTGTAAAGCTCTTTCTCTTAACACCCTTTAATCCCACAAACAGCATTTGCATGACATTTCAGAAGGCCGCGTTCAGCAAAACCTGCCATTTTCTAAAGTGCATGTAAACATTGTCAAAGTGTTGACAGAATGAAAGATATAGAAGCTTCAGTGAAGACAAATAATGTCCACACAGCAAACTAACAAGGGAACAAGGGAACTATACTTCGGGTAAAGAGCTGTAAAAAGCATCGTTAGCGAACTATGGTTGCAAGTTCCATCGTTACAAACATGTTTCCCGAAAGCACAGTTCCAATGCACATTCGCAAACAGCATTGCAAAGTTGTGTGGTTGGAACTACAGTTTTGGGAAACACCAAATCATTGAATTGTGTTGGTAACGATGGAACTTGCGACCGTAGTTCGCTGAAGATCCTTTTGGGAAACACAACCCAGAATGGTTTACTTTTATACCTCATTGACTTACTGAATCAGTTCTTCAAAAGTACTATAAGAATCATTTATGAAATTGTTAAGGAACCAGAATTGTTCAATGGAATCTGAATCATTATACCATTAAATTCCTTATGATTCCCATTCCCCTTAACAATTATATTCCCTCCTATTTCCATCATTCTTGTTTACAACTTTTCCTCCTTTCTTTCTTTCTTTTTTCATTCCTTTCTTTCTTTCTCAGATCTACTTGTCATGGAAGAGCGGTCCAGCTGAAGTCAAACACTGGAAGGACATGTTGAGTCGGCCACGTACTAACGTGGCGCAGTGGCACGCCCTCAAAGCCTGATCGGCCCTCTCCATATCCCATATCCCCCGACCCCGTTTGACCTTTGACCAGAACCCTGTCCTTATGCACAAGACTAACTTGCTGCCAGATGGCACAACACGGGTACTTTTAGCCATCCATTCTTATAACCTTTAACTTTTGAGCTTCAAACTTCAATCTTTCTACCTTCTCTCAATCTATTCCCATAGTCCTCTCTTCTTCCTTGTTGTTTGTCTTTATTTTAAACTGGTAACATGTAGTGTAAAGGCATGTGCATTAAGCAAACATCTATTTGCATTGACAATGTTATAACAAAACATTTTACCATAGTTTTGATTCTAAATCTAGTACTTGTAAATCAGGGTTTGGGAAAATCCAACCCTGTTGAAAAAAACATCTTAAACAAAGCTGATATGCTGGTCTTAGCTGGTCTCCCAACCTTGTCAAGCTGGTCTGTTGGCTGATTGGAAATGGGATTTAGGCACCAGATGGCCTCCCAGCTAAACCAGTTGAGGACAAGCTTTACCAGCCCATCGAATTATCTTAGGCTGGTTTCAACTGTTTTTTCAGCAAGGAAATCCAACGGAGCCATTTAAAAATGCCCTAAGAGTGCTCTCACAGTAACTACACGTTACCAGGACATTTCTCTTGTGTTTACTTACCTATATATCCCTTGTGTGCCTAGGTTGGAGAGGTCTTACATCTCTCTGATCTGTGTACACCTCACCTCGAGTCTATCCCTCATCATATAAGACCAACTCCTCGTCTAGACCTTGGTGCTCACGGGAGCTCATTTGCCAGCCTTTAAATTGGCCACTGCAGAAACGGATCAAGTCGCAGGAACTCTGAGAGTTGTATTTTTCCAGGGCTCAGACATCCCATGTGAATCACAGGGCCCTGGAGGGCCCCTGTAATTAAAGCCATGAGGGAAAACGACAGTCTCTCGTTTTCTTTTACGTCGCCATTAATAGTTGTTTTTCAGTCCCTGAACTCTCCAAGCCATTTTCCATGTCTTTCCCACTTGACCTGATTTTCCATGTCTTTGTTACCTCCATGCCTTTATTTCTGTCTCTATTGCTTCCAAAACATTGACATTTACAAAACCTAGTGAGCAGCCTACATAGGCAATGCCAAGGCTGTTAAAAAGGTAGGCGACTTAATTACGGTACCTTCTAAGATATCTTGTTTAAGGCTCCTTCATGAAAAAAGAATGCATTGTGATGACCTCCATGAATAAAAAAATCCAACGTAGTTGACGTGTGTTTGCAATGTATTTTTATGCTAATTAATAGTATTGCAATGTTATACAGTTGCATCACTTTTTAAATCAATTGCGAGTCGAGAGCGTTACCAATATTCACTTACAATATGAGATTTCATGATGTCAGTATGCTCTAAGCAAGTACATGAACGCAGTCGCTTCTAGCTACACAAGCTCAATTTTGTGCCTAGTTGCAGCCAGAATGTGTTCATAATAAAATGCAAGTACGCATTGCATTCTCAGCGTTGCCACAAGGGGTGCTATATCGAGATTAGTGTGAACTGTTCGCTTCTACAGTGAGTTTTCTCTTTCAAGTCAACAACTGTCATGGTAAAGCAACAATTTGAAGAGAATATTTGACTTTTGAAGGTAACTCGATCGCCCCCTTGAGTACTGAGGTTTGTTACCGCTACAGTAAAGCAAGAACGTATGTTATGTATGTTAAACCAAAACTTGATGGCAATGCGTCGGCCAAGCATTCTCATCTGTATTCATTTACTTGCGTAAAGTCTGGCCTTAAGAAGCAGCTGTCTGTGTAGGCAACGAGGCAGCTCACTAGGTTTTGGAACAGGACTTATCTCTCTATCTACCCTCCTGTCTTTCTTTTGCTATGTAAACAGTTCCAATTTGTTCAGCTGAAAGCCATCAACATAGGCATCTCGAAACTTACAAAAAACAAATAGACTTCACCATCCTTGTCTCTTTTCCTTTTTTCTCTGTGGTTTTCTCTTTATCGCTGGCACAGTAGTAGTGAAATCCTTTTTTTTTCTCGGGATCCCTTGTTGTCCGTGTGCTGTGAGTGACGTGTTGTAGAAATCCAAAATAACGCAAAAAAACATTAACCACCAGTGGACAGAGAAAAGAAAAAACTTCCTCAAAGGATCGTTCCAGGTCTTCTGGGACGTATGGAGAAAAGTATGGAATTCTGGATGGAAGTGGAAAAAAAAAAAACTACAAAAAAAAAACTTGATGTCATCTTTTTATCATAAAAAAAGACGTTTGAAGGAACCAATCAAAAATGTTCTTCCAGACTGTGAAAAAAATAGGAGCAAAAATTTTATTGATTTTTGCGGCAAGTGCACCGGATAGTTCTCGCCACACCTTGCTCTTGTGATGTGTTTTTGTGTGTGTGTGCTCATAGGGGATCATCTTTTAAAAAAAATCCTTCCATTTACAGAAAAAAAACACCTGCCTTTACCCGTGTATGTGTGCGCATGAGACCGAATTGGGGGTCAGTATATGGGCAAATCTCACGTAAATGTGTCCAGGTTGTATTTCACCCCAAAATCAAAAGAAGAAAAAAATATTTTGCTCATATAAAATAAAAATAAGAAAATTAAGATTATTTGTTACATAACTTTTTTTGCCTTTATGACCCAACCCAGTAAACACAGTAAAAATTACTGTACTGCAATAATTATTTTAATTTAAATAAGTGGTAATTAAAGGGAGTACCACAAATAATACCATTATATATAAATACTTGACATTTCAAAAAATATATCATCATTTTTTTTACATTACATGAATGAGAATAAAGTAATTATTTATTTAGATTTTTGCAAAAATACTGTAAAAATCACTGTACTGCAATAATTATTTTCATTTAAATGAGTGGAAATTAAAAACAGTACAACAAATAATGTCATGATATATAATTACTTGACGATTTAAATAATATATCATAATTTTTTCACATTACGGTAATGAGAATTCGATTATTATTATTATTATTATTTTTAAATTTCATTATAAAAATACAATAAAAATACAGTTAACATTACGGTACTACAAGTATTATTATTTTAATAATATTAGTGAAAATTAAAGGCAGTACAACAATTACTACCATGATGTATGAATACTTGACAATTTAAAATGTTTTTTACATTAAAGTAATTTGAATAACATTATTATTTATTTAGTTAGTTCTTTTGCATTACAAAAAACAGGCTTCATTTTCTTTAAGCTAAATATAATTTCTTATTTCTTGCTTTTGATTTTGGGGTGAAATATGACCTGCACATGTACTTGACAGGTTTTCTGAGATGAGATTCACCCATGTGTGTATTGAAGCATTAATATGTATCTTCACTGATGTTAAAAATTATCAAAGTGTGTGAATATCCTGTTCTGTTTTCTCATGGCTTCCTCTGGTCTTCTTACGAGACTCTTTTTCTCTTTTCTCCTTTTGAAAAGAGCTGGAGAAAAGTGATCTGCACTTTTTAATGGTGTAACACTGAGAAGTATAATAGTAATTGTTAATACAATAATATTTAGCTTTTATATTTTAAGAGAGGAGCTTTTTATAGAGAAAGTAGCACGTTCAGGAAGGCTGGACTGGTCGGGACAGATTCTTTCTTTCTCTCTCTCTCTCTCTCTCTCTCTCTCCATCCGATTTGTCAAAATTAGTCAAGTCTGTGTGTGTTTATATGTGAGTGGTGTACTTGTGGGTATTTGTGAAGATAATGTCAGATAAGCGAACCAGCTGCTCGTGGCATGACGAGGCATGTGTTAGCATGAGGTGATGCATTTCCGCGAAGAGTGCTGTTGCCATGGGGTCACTATGGGGACAGAGTGACTCTACAGTGGTAGAGACGCTCAGCTTGACATCGAGTCGCAACACCAGAGGACACCTGTCCATCCATTCTCTTTCTCCTGCTCAAGAACAACATGTTATTAAAGGGATACAGTAGTTCACTCAAAAATGAAAATTCTCTAATCATTTACTCACCCTCATGCCATCCCAGATGTGTATGACTTACTGTCTTCTGCTGAACACAAATTATGATTTTTAGAAGAATATCTTAGCTCTGAAGGTCCATACAATGTAAGTGAATGGGTGCCAACAATTTGACGATCCAAAAAGCACGTAAAGCCATCATAAAAGTAATCCATAGGACTCCAGTGTTTTAATCCATGTCTTCTGAATTGATATGATAGGTGTGGGTGAGAAACAGATCAATATTTATGTCCTTTTTTGCTAGAAATTCTTCTCCCTGCCCAGTAGCCGGCGATATGCATGAAGAATGTGAATCGCCAAAAACACAAGAAGAAGAATGTGAATATTAAGTGGAGACTCACTGAGCAGGGAGGAGAATTTATAGTAAAAAAGGGCTTAAATATTGACCTGTTTGGCACCCACACCTATCATATCGCTTCTGAAGACATGGATTTAACCAATGGATTACTTTTATGATGACTTATGTGATTTTTGGAGCTTCAAAATGTATGTATGGTCCTACAGAGCTGAGATATTCTCCTATAAATCTTCATTTGTGTTCAGCAGAAGAAAGAAAGTCATATACATCTGGGATGGCATATTCTGTTTAAAGTGATCTTACTGCATGGCTATCATGATTGTTCTCCCTTCAAAGTGCGCTTCGGAGGGTCATTTATGCCGTTTGGAATGTAGTGAGAGTTCACAAGGCTAAATATAAGGGAATTGTTTATTTTAACTGGTACATTTAAATGAACTGACTGAAAGAACCGATTAACTTAAATGATTTGGTTTTCCCAGCGGTACATGGGAGAGAGAGGACGATTTAGGTTTTGATTCCTCCCTCGGCTCCATTGCTACATTTGCAATTCAATGTGACAAATGTAGCAATTTGTGACGCTACAGCGCTACTCAGAAAATGTAGCTTGGTACTGGAAAAGACTTTTGTGAGCTACTGTCACATTAATGAGAAATGTAAGTCAGTAGCATCACTACTTTTAGTTACTCCCCAACACTGCTGGTTTATTAATACTTACATACATAATAATGTTGAAAGAGCTCCTTAATGGCTAAATTATTTAGAAATAAAACCTATATGGGAATTTTGACAAAAGCACAGGCCTTAGCGGTCTTTGAGTGCAGGATCAATGCAATATCACCTACTGTTGTTTAGCACTAAACTCAAGCTGTATAAGTGAGTTATGATCCCCGACAGCTCAATTCTGACATCGGGATATGTTTGTGTGTGCCCGTGCTGAAGCAGATCTTTGACAGATCGCAGGCAGTGAGGCAGCACATCTCCCAGACTGTATTTAAGTGCACAGTACATCTGCTTTCAGCCAAGAGCCATTTCAGATCACTGGAGCGTTTGATAAAGCACTCAATGCAATCAGATAATAATACAGCTTAAATTGTGTGTGTTTTGTGTTCACCTCCATAGCTTACCATGTTGCATACACAAATGTTGTGCAAGATGCAACATCTTATGTGTTTGTGTAAGCACAGTTTGAGCACACAGTGTGTGTAATCACATATAAACAGGTGCTGTCGAAGTCACTTTGCTCTTTGCTTTTCTGATCGAACTTGATGACCGCTGTACATGTGTTTGTGCATGCATGCTTGTGTGTATGCATCTACACACGTGACGCAAATCTCATCATCAGCAGAGTGCTCGAGCACTAAATGCACACAGCCCGATTTTTGTAACACGCAGAATGCACATGCTCTTGGAATTATTTGCAGGAATTAGTAGGTCCACAAGGTGGCAACACTCACATTTGAGCTGTTGCTGTCAAGAAGAAATGCTAGAAGATGTAATTGCCGCTAAACAACAGGAGACGAAGATAAAAACAACAACAGCGGATGTGCACGTCAAGAACACGTGTGTGAGGAGGGCTGGAGGTACCTGTAATTGTATAACTTGAGTCTGAAGGAATACAAAGACATTTTTATGAGTCTAAACTCCTGAAGATAAATAGTTCGGTGTCTTATAGCAGTCGTAGCATGCATGCAGAAACCACCTGTTTATGCGCGCACCGTCAAATGGAACATACTTTGACAAGCTCACATTCGACTCTACACAGATGCTGAACGTTCGCGATCAAAATTGAAGTATACTTTGGGCTAAAGTGCGTCACTGTAATCTCGATTTTTGCTTTTTCTAAAGAAAATGGGACGAGTCGAAATTATTTTGGGGTCCATAGAAACTTATGGCACTTTTCCACTGCACGTTACGGTTCGACTCGACTCGACTCTGCTCGCTTTACTTTTCTGAGCTTGCTTTTCCACTGCAGTTTAGTGCAGCCTCAACAATGGTGGGATTATAGGCTGATCGTCATTGTTGCATCACCCCATCCAGCTCTCGTTGGATCCTCTCCTCAGCTACTAACGAGAGGAACGTCTGCACCACATTTATTGACCACGGCGTGGTTTTGCGCACAGCCATTTCTTTTTACAATTCGAAAGTCGCATGAACAAATTATACTGCTATTGCTGTTGCTAACTTTAAAACTAGCGGGTTGATGTCCCGTGTCGCAAATCCAGTGATGCTGGTAGTGACGATTCTCTCTGACCAATCGGTGATCTGCAGGGTTTTGACGTCACATTTAGTATCGGCTCGGCTCACTTGGAACCTCGATTGGGTGGTACTAAAAAAAGTACCAGGTGCTATCCACAGTGGAAAACCACCAAAAAGCGAGTCGAGTCAAGTCGAGCCGTACCGTGCAGTGGAAAAGCCCCATTAGAGGCTGGTTCTAAGCAACAACCCAGCAACTAACCCGTACACCTTATCAGCCCCATAGCAACGCCCAGGCAACCTCTCACAACACCACTGGCAAACTCCACTCGCTCTTTCTTCAGGAAGTGTGAAAATCTGTTTATCTTTGCAATTTCATTTCACACAGAGGTTACATACTTAAACTTCAACTGTTTTTGGACTGAAAGTGAAGCACATTGTTTCTAGAGTGCTCCCAGAATAATTCTAGTAAACACTGCCAGACAGTCTCGTTGATGTGGCACTATTGAGCTTTATTTAGTAGTTATTCTCAAAAGACTCCGGTCAGCAAAACATGGTCACTGACCTCTGTGCTGACCAGCACCTTTGCTCCAGTGTTTGTGTGTGTGTGTGTGTATACGCACTTGTGTGTGTATTATAGAGAAATAGCACTGTTGTGGCACTCAGTGTCACTCTAAATTATTCTCTTCATGGGCGTTTTGGGTTGTTTTTGTTGGAAAACTCTATCTAATCTAAACCTCACACACACACACACACACACACAAAATCATAAACACATGCTGTCGTTTACCAGCTCATTAACCAGCAACAATCATTTCAGTTCTTCCTTTTACCAAATTATTGTTTTAAAAACAATTTATCAGCATTTATGAACACGTTGCGGGTCTCCCCCACACACGGTCGCAATTGCCGCGTTCACTCCTACACACATAACAAACAGACTCATCACATGCTGAGACACTGGTGCAGTGCCTCAGTCATTCCTCCTGTCCAATGAGCTCTTCACCAGAGAAGAGTGCGAGAAATAAAGAGTGATAAATGAGTTGATGTTCACATTTTGCAGTTGATTGCATCATGCAGGCCTCAGCCGAAGCCGCTTATGGTCGTAGGCGTTTGATTCAGCAGCAAGTGTGCATTTTGTTGCTCAGAGATTGCTCTATTATAGCTCAGAAGTTTCCATTTATGTTTCTTTAAAGCATCAAATTTGTTTCAGATTCCGATAACTCATTTTTACAAGGCTCGTTGTACACATCGCTGCAGTTTCCTGGTGAAATGAACACTAGTGGCACTAAAACAACAACTCATACACTTTGTTTTTTTTTTTTACACAAATCACAAATAAAACGGCAGATTATCAGTTCATGAACACTTTTCGGCCTGTTTCTCACACAATGATATCTTATGACATATAAACACTTTTACTATATCACATGACTTGTAAGGTACATTGACTTGTACATTTACAAGCTTGTTCAAGTGTGATCAAATTGTGCTGTAGCTCAACTGAAAGAGCATTGCACTTGTGACGCGGGGCACGAGTCCTGAAGAGCACGCGAGTCGACACGTGAGCCGAAAGTGTCATAGAAGCACTGCGAAATGACATGTTGCATTTTTCATGTCACATTTGCTTTTTCTGACACTCGGTTAGGTTTAGGTTGAACGTTTTGGGAAGGGAGGTCAGTTTTGTTGATTTAAAACTTGATAGAGCATTAACCATAAAAACCTTGTCTGTTTTGGAGAACACTTAACTCGCTTTTAGCGCCACACAGTGGACATTTCACCTCGGCACTGCTGCGATACGCGTTTGTGTGTGTGTGTGTGTGTGTGTGTGTGTGACGTTTAATCATACAGTGTGACTGTAAGATATTCTTTCTCTTCTGACAGATTGCCAGCCAAATTGCATGCATCAGTATCTCGACCTCTTCCTCTCTTTTAGCTTAGTTCTGTCATTCCAGTTCCAGCTTCCTGTGTGCGCTTCTCTTTATTGGTTTAAAGAGCTGTCCGCCAGGCCAGCATGACTCCTCCCTGTCAGGGTTTTAGTGTGACTTATTCTGAATGAAGTTAAAAACAATGCTTAAAGTAATAATTCTTCTTCTCTTTCTGTGTGTCTGTTTGTGTGTGCTTGGTGTATATTTTAGTTTGTTTGTTTCTTTATCATAAATGTGATAAATGGAAGAAGTCATGTTTTGAAAAACTTTTTTTTTGTAAATAATTGAGCAAAAACTGAAGAAAATTATAAATGTTTTTGTTTGTCACTTGTACTGAAAACCGATATTTTTGATGAACAGTGTGTTGATGACGGGTTTGATCCATCCTTCTTGAACGAGGGATTTTTGATGTGTTTTGTATTTTTGCCGAAGGGGAAATGTGCTTGAGGGGGAATGAAAGAGCAAGAAAACAATCATCCAAAACTTTCTATGACATTACACTGCCTAACCTATCCCATTAATTACCCATGATTCTTCCCGATGCCCTCCAGTCTTTTTGTTGTTGTTGTTGTTGTTGTTGTTGGATTGTCTCCCATTTTCTCCCCAATTTGGAATGCCCAATTCCCAATGCGCTCTAAGTCCTCGTGATGGCGTAGTAACTCGCCTCAATCCGGGTGGCGGAGGATGAATCTTAGTTGCCTCCGCGTCTGAGACCGTCAATCCACGCATCTTATCACGTGACTTGTTGAGAACATTACCGCGGAGACCTAGCACATGTGGAGGCTTAACGCTATTCTCCGCGGCATCCACGCACAACTCACCACGCGCCCCACCGAGAGCGAGAACCACATTATAGTGACCACGAGGAGGTTACCCCATGTGACTCTACCCTCCCTAGCAACCGGGCCAATTGGTTGCTTAGGAAGTCTGACTGGAGTCACTCAGCACACCCTGGATTCGAACCCAATGTACTCCAGTCTTAAACAGATGTGACGCTACAATATTCGAACAAGTTTTTCTAAAAGTGACGTGACAAAATCGCAGCGAACCAGAAAATATTTTATTTTGAATATACAACAATGTAGTGGGATTGTGGACCAATGAGATTTCACTGTGGGCGGAGCTACCCAGCGCAATGCGACAAAATAGAAACCAAGCTACTGAAATTTTTTTGCTGTGTGTCGCTTAGTTTAACTCCGAATAAGTAATGTCTGAAGTTAAATACAAATAAATTTTTATCTACAGCATCTGTGGCCTGCTTTTTATTTCGAAATAAAATTATTTCAACAATTTTAATAATTTTCGAAATAATGCATTGACAGTTACATGCTTACAGTTAGGGCATGTTACCATTACAGATGAAATGATTTGATTCCGATTCAATTAATTTGTGTATATTTGAGTTATAAGGTCCATTATCCTTATAAATGAAAGAAATTCAGTGAATGCTGTAGGTAATACAGTAAACCTTCTAACTTGGTATTTTGTGAAAATATTCATTTCA
The DNA here is from genome assembly GCF_019703515.2 of Myxocyprinus asiaticus. NCBI lineage: Eukaryota > Metazoa > Chordata > Actinopteri > Cypriniformes > Catostomidae > Myxocyprinus > Myxocyprinus asiaticus. The sequence continues at coordinate 26,617,639 of NC_059391.1, forward strand.
GAAATTAACAGCAGGGCCCAAACTTTGCAGTTCAATTAATATTTATGTAACAGATATAATAATCAACACACCAAAACTGAAGTAAACTTTAAAAGTAAAAAAGATCGATCTTGTGATTTTAACAAGCGACATCGGAATCGTTTAAATTGAAATTGCAATAAATTGGGAAATCAATATTTTTAAGCAGCCCTAATTACAATGGAAGTCTATTTTTTTTCTTTTCAAAACGCATTAATTTTGCTATTTTGTACACCTCTTATCCAAACTAGAATGACATTTTCCTTCACCGAAAACAGAGCTTCTGAAAATGCTCTCCATTACCACGTACTTTGGAAAACTATGACGTTTTTTTTATTTGTTTTTTGTCCAAATTGTCTGTGTTAATCAACAGCATATATCTTAAGTAAACATCTTAAAGGGATATTCACCTAAAAATGAAAATCTTCGGTGGAACACAAATTAAATTAGGCAGAATGTTAGCCTCAGTCACCATTCACTTCTACTGCATCTTTTTTCCATACGATAAAACTGAATGTTGACTGAGATTATCATTCTTCCTTACATCTCCTTTTGTGTTCCACCAAAGACAGAAAGTCATACGAGTTTGGAATAGGTGAGCAAGGTGAGTAAATGATGACAAAATTGTCATTATTGGGCAACCTGTCCCTTTAAGTAGTATTTAACACAGAATATTCTTATAACTTAGAGGTGAATATCGCCCCAGACAGTCACACACTGGGAGAAGAGACATGTGGTCTAAAAATAGACGCAGAGCGCACACGCATACAGTAGGTGTTGAGATGACATTATGGGAGCACGTTTGTGAGTTTGATGCAGGTTGCATCTGCTTTCGAACATTAGCACAGATACTGCTCAGAGCCGAGTCAAAACACCATGACGATAACCAGCTGAGCTAGACACACTCGCTTTAGTCCAGTATGTGTAGAACAAGTACACACACCCTGTCTGCTTCCCATATGCTGCTGCCTGCGGGGCTTATCGATTTTATCCTCTCTCTCTCTCTCTAGAAAATTAAAGCCCAAAACCTAAAAACCAGAACCTTCTTGCCAAATTTCCACCAAATAAAAGTCCGTTCATGCTCAGCTGTTCTGTTCTTATGAGCTGGCTCTTATTATTGGTGTTTGCAAAGGCAAGCTTCACTATTGTTCATACTCAAGGCCCAAACATACTCAATGCAAGTATGTTAACACATAGCTACGCAAGCTTAATTTGCATTTAAAAATGTGCAGGGCCGCAATTCATAAAGTCCGAAACTTACTCTACACAAGTACTTGAATGTAGATGCTTCTAGATATGCACGCTTGATTTCGTGCATTGTTCCATTCTAAAATTTGTCTGAATGAAATTCATAACACAATGTAAGTGTGTTGCATTCTCAACGTTGCCACAAGGGGCGCTAGAGCGGACATTTGTGTGAACTGTCCGCTTCTACGGTGAGTTTTCTCTTTCAAGTCAACCACTGTCATGGTGGAGCAACAGTTTGAAGAAAGTATTGCTGTGCAAGTAAGTTAAAGTCAATATATTTATAGCAATTTGCCTGAATAATAACATATCCAGTTTAATGGCACAGACTTCTGAAGGTAACTCTATCACCCCCTTGAGGACTGAGATCTTTTACCGCTACAATAATGCAGGAACACATGTTAAGCATGTTGAACCAGACCGCGTTTTTTTAACGTACTTTTAATATCCCTAACCCTAACCCTTACCCTTATGGTTAGGGATCTGAACAAACCCTTAACCCTAAGTATTCAATTGTAGCACACAACCATACCTAGGCACAAGAATATCATATTGGACATGAGAAATTGTGGAAAAAATGTTTATGCTCCAACACTACGGTGACAAGTTTTTCACAAGCAAGCACAACAGTTTTCTTCTAAATCTAGTTACAACATATTATAGCAATGTATGGACAATAATATCTGTTTCCCTTCAGCTCAGCACTTTGAGTTTAACACACATCGGCGCCCAGAAGCCACGTCTAAAATGCAAACACAGATTTTAATTACCGGGTTCTACCGCGTGGCGTTGATTGATGGAGGAGTGCTGACCCAATGAAAGAGCATTGAAAGAGCTCGAGTAATGAAACTCTCACAGAAGAATAAAACTTATATTTGTTCTGAATAGATGGAGAATACCAAGAGATCATTATTTTGCCGTCTGGAGGGGCTCTTTCACTTTTCCAGACACATTTCTCCACGGCAAAGACCATTTGAAGTCTCAACACACACTTGACGTGTACAATCTGACTCAATGTCTTTATTCATGTATTTTTTTTGCCAACTTTGTACAGTGTAAAAAAAAAAAAAATGAATCTATGAAAAATAACAGTACTGTATAGATTTAGCTGAGTGTGAAAGAGTCAAAGAATAGTGTTGATAGAGGTCAACAGCGTAGACGCGATCTAAAGCCAGTTAAACATGCTTTCTGGATGCCACACAACGTTTTTATATTCTCGCTTTTTTCCTCGTCATTCCTTTATATGTTTTTACAAGTTATCTAGTGGCATCGTACAGTGTGTGTTGTTTACTTCTATTGCTTGTTTGTTTGTTTGTATGTTGATTGTTAATAAACACAGCGAGGTTCAGGCGCCCGGGAGAGTGCTTTGGGAACAGAACGGAAATGCCGAAGAATTTGCATCTGTCTTAGGTGTGATCACAAGTTTGTAATACATTAGTATGTCAGTGGTTCGGGATCGAACTCACCTGCCCTTGACTATATCTGTGTCCTGTGTTAGACTCGCACCTCTCATGTAGCGTAGGACACTAAATTTGTTCCCCATTTTTAGCTTTCCCATTCTCTCCCATTTCTCACCAGTAAACACAAGCAGTACAGCTAGTTTGACTGATAACATTTCTTACGTCATCTAAACAGATGCATTGTTAACGAATGTTGACTAGTAGATGGCTAGCAATCTGTCATGTTAAAATGGTAAAATACACGGCCCTACGCAAATCAATATGTACTTGTTTGTTTATAAAATTGTATGTTTATAGATGAACCACTGTATATGTGTCTTTAAGAAGTGTCGAAGCTGGGTTAGCGTTCAAGACGCCTCACTCTTCCAAGAGCCCTTCCCTTCTCTCAAAGTTCTCTAAAAAACTTCAAACATTCCATGAACGGTAGTATGGAACGCCACCATAGAGTCTTAAGTGTAGCACATGGGTGTACAATTCGCAATCAGAGTTCTTGAATTGGTTACTTGTTGTACGATGCACAACTCGATGCTTCACGTGTACACCCAGAGTGTAAAAGAAGTTTGTTTCCCATCATGCGTCTTGTGCCGTTTTTAGCAACCAATAAGAGGCTGAATTTGTTCCTCTGGGGGGGGCATGGCTTGAGCTGGAGGTGTCTAAAATGTTTGCCCAGAAGCATGACTGTAAAGCGTTCCCAAGTTTTAGCCTCTCCTGTTTTTTTGGCCGAGCGGACTGTGATCTTATTGGTTAATTTGTTTGTTTTTGTTTGTTTGTTTTTCTGCCCCATCCACACCCTTCCATGTGATTGGATGTGAGGGTGGGTGGAGCTAAGGAACACAGTTCTTACTATGTTCCATAATAAAATAGAGAAATTAATTTGTACACCTGCTGGCATAGAGTCTTTATTCACCTTAATTTTGTAAATATGTACTTAGCTATGTTACTTGATCTCTGTTCTATGTCATCAAAAATTTGGTGAATGCATTTCCTGGTTATTTATTTTTCCATTGTACATGCATTATTCAACTATTCAATTCATATCTGGATGTTAAATAATATTGTTTTGTTATCTTAATTGAGTAATTGTCTATAAATGGAGTACAACAATTAATCATTTGCAAGCCAAGACTGCTCAGTTTGTCACCATGCACGGTAATGCATTTGAAATAATGTGTTATGCTGAAGTGATGTGGAGTGTCGAGAAGGAGTGTGTTATTAATTTTAGCATGGCTTATGCATTTACCATTGCCTTTGTCTGTGTGTGTGCATGCTGTAGATTTCTGTACACTAATAGCTTTGCTGCATGTGTTGGTCACTAGGGATGGGAATTATAAGGAATGTAACGATTCAGGTTGTGGTTCCTCTTATCAGTTCTCGTTCCTTAATGGTTGTGTTAATGTCAATTTTAAGGAAAAACAAGGTGCACGCTTATCGTCATGACACCAGCTCTTATGCGAATGCTGCATTAGAATTATTTGATAAAATGTTAATATTAAAAATGGGCTATTCCATGACAAATCAACCAAATTTCAAAAACTTCCCTGGCTGAAATGTTTTATTTTGTTTCTAGTTTTTCTGAGGGAAGATTAACATAAATGATGATGAAAGCCAAAATATTTAATGCCATGGACTGATATTTACAGAGTAATCTATTGTCTTGTAGAAGGGGATCAAAATGATCATTTTTGCGTAGGTTTTGGAGCAAAACTACAGGTAAAAAAAACAAATCTTGGTGTCAGTGTCATTATTTTATTTTTACACAGAGATAGGTAGGTCTGTTACTAAAATCAGTCGACTTTAGCACCCCTTGTTGCATTATATGCTATATGGTGTGAGTCAAAATAGGGGGGGAAAAAACTTTTTTGTGTTGTTTTTCCAGAGTTGGAGTGCCTATAACTCTAGAAAAATTAGTTTCAAAACAAACTTTGCTTTTTGTATCTAAATTTTGAAGGCCCTACATGGTTAAATCCCAGAGATGTGGGGCTCTCAATGTGGCCCCATGCATAAACTTGTCAAAAGTTACACATTTTCAATAGTCAAAAACAAATGTGGGTCACATGGTGAGAAGCTAGTTTTTCTTATCCTACAAATCATAGTCTTAATAACAAATATTGTTGAAACTCTTGCTAAAAATCATCCAAAAATATGCTATTATTAAGAATAAGTGACACATGTGGCTCTTCAAGTAATGCAATACCTATAGTTTTTTGGATTTTAGAAATGTACATCTGCAAAGCTCTGTAATACATCATAGGGTGAATATTTTTTGCTTTGATCATCATTTATGTATTTCTTTCATCAGTTACATATATATGTAGTAAAACCATTGTGATTTGTTTTGCACGGTAATGTCATTCCAATTAAATATATAATCATATTTAATAATATCATTAATTTGTTATATATACATACAGTATATACAGTGTATATATATACAGTACTGTGCAAAAGTCTTAGGTGCATATGATGCTTCATAAAAGCATTTGTCTTAAGATGGTTATTTATATTTTCAGCTTTAGTGTGTCAGTAAGAAATATACATTTTAGACTCCCAAACATTACTTTTGCAAATTAAAAAGTTTAGAATAGAAGAACAGGGAGCCCTGCAACAGATGTCATGGTCCCCAGAGAGCCCCCCACTGAACATCATGTCAGTCTGAGATTACATAAAGAGACAGAAGCAATTGAGACAGCCGAAATAGATCGAAGAACTGTGGTGAATTCTCCAAGAATCTTGGAACATCCTATCTGCCAACAACCAAGAAAAACTGTGTCCAGGTGTAAGTAGGAGAATTGGAGCTGTTTTAACGGCAAAGGTGGTCACACCAAATATTGATTTAGCTTTTTTATGTTTACTGGACTTTGTATGACATTAACTGATAAATGAAAACTATTTACATCATTATTTTTGAAGACATCCTCACTATGCAACATTTTTCACAAGTGCCTAAAACTCGCACAGTACTGTAAATCAAAACGACGTTTATTGGTCCCGGGGACCTGCTTAGAGTTAACACTGAGTTGAGACTCAACCAGAATGTCACAAATTCGTAATTACACCAATTCAAACAATGTGAGTGCAGCATTTATTGCATATTTTATTACAGCATTCCATTCGGTTCCAGTTTGTTTGTTTTTTTAATATGCAATTCTTAAATTAGAAAAGAACTTGATTTTTTGTCACAGTCAGAAAAGCGTGAGTATATTTGTTTGAATGAAGTTTGGCGATGCTCAGCAGAACAGTTGGTCCTGTAACTTTCAAACTGAGACTTGTTAAAACATCTGAACTACAGACTGTGTGGGAGAAAAGAGAGGAGGAAAGGAAGAACGCAAGAGAAGCTGAATGGGACATTCGAAGAGAGTCACAGATGAGTATATAAATAGAAGGGGAGGCTAAAGCACATCCTGGAGTGAATAAAGCATCTACACAAACACAGTGTTCCAGGGTCCTGCAGACTAGATGCTGAGCGCTTGTCCATTTTTGAATCATTGCACACGTCCAAACCCACCCAGCACGGCAGGAGCTCGATTATGACATCACTGAGGACTAATATTAGACACACTCCATCCACACCTTTATCCCACCTCTCTCTTTCTCTCCGTCTGTCTCTCCAGTTCCCTCTGCAGTTTCTACTGACGTTTTTCTATTCTGGCTATTCACACAGCAGCACAATATGGTTGCCAGTCCTTTTTGGAGTACTAAAAGTGATTACTGCATTTTATAACCAAAGTGACTAGTTTATATTTTCCTGATCATTTTTTAGGAGTTGCAGATTCCGTAAGCATCTTAGGGAATTTGTTTGTGTCACTGTGACATTTTGGCTTGCTCACAGGGGTGTATAAAGCACTATTCTTTTTTTTTTTTTAAACATTCTAAATATAAGTTTTATTGTAAGTATTGTGACTAGCTCTATTTGACTACTGTAGGTGTTTCTTCAACTTCGGGCACCTTTATGTCCCAGGGCTTGATTTTCATCAAAACAAACAGATTTCAATGCATTTCTTTTTGTTATATGAGGTTCACATTTAAACTGAATTGAAAACTTCTACCAGGCCGGGGTTTTTTTTTTTTGGTGCTTGTCAAATGCCTTTTATGTATAGATTTTACTGTTTTAGTAAGAACCAGACTTTCAATATTAAACTCTGAAAATCCATGCTAAAAATACAAATGATTACGTGTTTAAAACTGTGATAATTTAAACAAGGATTAAAATAAACCATTTCAATATTTATTGTGTGAAAATGATTTATGACTGTCCCATAGTTGTGGCATAACCAAGCAACATTGCCACTAATAAAGTTTTTTCAAAAGTAAGTGTACTTGTTATCCAAGTCGACAAAAGTGTCAGTGAAGAGCATGTGTTGAAGAAAAGAAAGAAAAATCAAGATAAATCTCACATTTATTGTGCACCATTTCCAAGCAAGCTGCAATTTTGCAAAAAGTGTGAAAAGCAAATATTATTTAAATGTGTGTATTTATTGTAAAAAAAAAAAATGTTTGCTATGAAATTAGCATTAGCAAGACACAGGAGTATGCCTTTTTATTTTTTATTTTTTTTAAGGTTTAAAATTTTCATTTCCATCAGCGTCATTTCCAGTACAGATTTCTCTTAAACACAATACAGGTGTGCTGGAAATTTTCACGATTTTCAGAAAAAAATGACAAATTTCCTGTGATGCATGTAGATACACTGTTAGTGGAGAAATAAATAATTAAAAAAAAGTTTGAAAAATGTTTTAAAGAGACTTTCTATAAGTCTGCAGTGCTAAAAGTGCCTGAAGTTGAAGAAACGCCCATATATCATTATCTGCTTAGCGATTAACACCGACTGAATGACCTGCTTATTACACCGTATGATAAATTGACATATTTACTGTGCTAAAGGGACATGACATATTGATTTGAGTTGTGAGAAGAAATAAAGATGGCAGAGTAATACCAGAAACATGATACAAGCACAAATATGTAGGAAATCAGTTGCCTGGGAAATAGACGAGTGAACTGACTAATAAATGCGGTTGTGACTCCCAAACACTGTCTTTGTCAATGTTTTCTCCCTAAGAACATGATGCAGCATCCTCTTTTCTGTTTCCCTTTTTTCCCCCTTTTATCTTCAACCTCTTTATGGCACCTGATTAGGGAGGCATCTCTTTGAATGCCTGAGCCAAACCTCTCCAAGGGAAGGACACAAGCATTCTTTGTGCAGACTTGATATTTCCTGGTAACTGAGAGTCCAGAAGCACTGCAAATACCAGCAGCCCCCAGGACAGATGGATAGAGAGAAAAAAGGGGGAAACAGGGTGAGAAAATTAAAGACGGAGGGGATATGTGTGAAAATGTGAGCATTTGCAGACGAGGGAGGAGGAGCTGAGAGACTCAAGAGATGGGAACGGTGAGGGATTAAGAAGTAGATTAGAAGCAGAGAAATAAATACATTTCTGTCAAACAAGGACATAAAATGAGTATCGGAGATGTCTTGTGTTGTACACAGTCACCATTACTTTTACAGGAAAAATGCTCAATTGTAATTAGAAAGGAGATGTGTTAGAATGTTTAAGAATTAGATGGGAAGGAGAGAAATATGGAAAGGGAAAGAAAGAGGCCATGCAACAGTAGGAATCGTTTCTGTTGAGCCCCAAGCAAAACAAACACAGTATGATTGATCTACCATGACAGAACAGCTTTTAAACTGGAGATAACTTGCACTCACATACAGTACACAACACACACACTAACAAGGAACATAACAGATTTTAGCACAATTATTGCTGAAGTTTGAAACATTGTATTTTGTTGCACTACATGTTTTTTTCTTTAGAAGAGGGACGAGTCGAAATACTTTTTGTGGGAATCAACATTATGCCACAATGCTGTTGATTGAGCTTAACTTGTACTGAACCCGAAATATTCCTTTAAGAGTTACAAAGATTTCTGTTTGTGCCACAGCCCCTTTAAGGCATGTCAGTCCATTTGCAGCTAATTAATTGGCATGCTAGTACAGTACATCATCAAATTGGGAAATACCAAAAAATACTTTTCGTTATCTTGCACTTTAATGTCTTGTAAAATTTTGCTTAGATCTCTCAGAAACTAGAGTAAGGACTAGAAAGTTGAAGGTGATGTCTTAATTGAAATATAAGACTTCCTGCCCATTACTATATTTGCTTTACTACATTAATTTTATTGTGTTACAATACAAAAAAAGTAACATTTTTATTTAAACTGGCTTAAATTAAAGGCAGTACAACATGATGTATAAATACCATGGCTGTCATCTTCTATAGCTGCTTGTCCTATGCAGGGGTTGCAGGTAGTGCTGGAGCCTATCCCAGCTGTCTCAGGCTGAAGGTAGGGAAACACCCTGGACAGGTGGCCAGTCCATCACAGGGCAACACACATACACACTCTCACTCTCACACACCTAATCTCCAATTAACTTAACCTGCATGTCTTTTAGACTGTGGGGGAAACCGGAGCACCTGGAGGAAACCCATGCGAACACGGGGAGAACTCCACACAGAAAGGCCCAGTTGAGCCAGGACTTGCTGTGAGGTGAAGGTGCTACCCACTGTGCCACCATGCCGCCCATATTGGGGGAGATGTCATGAAAATACTGTCACAATGCAAAAAATTGATGGTCCTAAAATGTCTTGATTTTGTACAAAAAATATAAATTCTTATTTTTAAGAAATCTGATGGATTTGAGAGGTTTCATGAGAGTCACCTACTGTACCTGCATCAGACGTGTCTGTGTGATGTAATTTTCAGGTTTTATGCAAAAGACTGAACTATTCCATTAAAGAGATGTAGAGTATAGATTCCACTCTCACCTCTAATCACCAAGCCAAACCTCCATATGCAATTTATGGTTGTGGTGTGGAAATTGGGGACTTGGGGAAGGAAAATAATCGTATTACTTCTCATGGCCCTGTTTGTATATTCCACAGTAAATGTCATCTGTGACTTTTTTAAATAGTTCTAAAATGTCAAAGATGAATTGTTTTGCTGTGGTCATTTGTGGCAGATGACAGTCACCTGTGCCAGTCTCAACCAGTGAGATCAGCTAAATGACAAGGTAAAGGTAAATGGCTTGGAACAAAGTGTTCCCATCCAGAACTGAGTGTGACGTTCTGTCTGCAGCCAACACTTCAATGGATATGATCAGATGGAATCTGCAGAACTTTTTTGCCTTTTTTGCACACAAAGGGAAGCTCTGAGCTATAAAAGCTATAAAAAATGCACAAGGAACTGCGTGTACATTTTGAGTGGGCCTGAATATGACCCAAAAAAAAAAAAAAAACACATAAGCATGAAGTTTAAAATTCAAAACTTTGGCCTTATCAGCTTGTTTGGAACATAAGATTTTGTCCTGATAACAAGTCAAAAATGTCTTCGAATGCAGTTTTGAGGCAACACACTCACATAAGCAAACACTCAAGCGAATTGTATCCTGCACCACAAAAACACCACTCTTGTGTCGAAAAGTAGGTTTACATCGAACACTGCCTTATTGCTTCCATCCGTGCCGTGTCTTTCAACAGTTTTTCTATGTACAGTAAACATGCACTAGACAGACCAATGTGCTTCGTCTCGCTGTTTTTGTTTAAAATGTTAAAATGAAATGAATAAAAATTCATAAGGGGCTTATATATATATTAGTATAGTCATTATATATATATAATGTTTATCGTGCCGTTTCCTATCGGCAAGGTCATAAGTCTGGTGGCGGTCCGTCTCAAACTACCTCCTCACCTCAAACATATTCACCCCGTTTTCCATGTCTCCAAGATCAAACCCGTTTTACGTTCTGAGTTACACCCCGCCACACCCGTCCCACCTCCTCCGCATCTTGTTGAGGGCTCTCTGGCAAACACGGTCAGGAGACTGATCGATGTCAGGCGGAGGGACAGAGGGTTCTAGTAACTGGTTAACTGGGTTATGGATCTGAGGAGAGATGTTGGGTCCCGGCTCGGGACCGCGTCCTAGACCGCGCCTTCATAGATCAGTTTCACCTCTGGCAAGGCAATTCTGCTGGGGGGGTGGGGGGGTACTCTCATGGCTCCAGTGAGTTTGCCGGTTTGTTTTGTATGTTTTGTTATTTTCTCACCCTCATGTCTCGCAGGCGCGGCCGGCATGCATGATCGGCGTTTCCATGGGAACTTTGATTGTTACCGGGGGAATGCTGATCATGCCACTGATTAGCGTGCTGAGCAACACCTGTTCTCCTCTAATTCACTCCCTACTTATGCCCTTCGTGTTCTCAGTATCTTTGCTAGATTGTTGTTTGGTGTGAAGTAACTAACCTCACTCTCTCTGCCTAGCTGGTCCTGTCTTGTGTATCTGTTGGTTGCCCGCGTGTCGGGTGTGTTTGCCTTCCAGTTCACTGCGTGTCAGCTGGGTTTCCACGGAGGATACCTCATCTTTGCCCGCGTGTTGGGAGCTAGATTGCCCTACCCTTCTGGGCATCGTTCTGCACATCACTTAGGACTCCGAATCTAATCCTTACTTCCACAACGCACACACTCATTCTACAAACACACTCTTCACAGATTGCCTCGGGCGTGGCCACAGCATGCGCTTCTCTGTCATCTCTCCCCGCTGCTGCAGCCGGTGCCGGGACTCTCAACATCCACAGTGAATTATCACATTTATTGTAAATAAATCCTTTGAACTGTTCCTCTGCATTTGGGTCTGTTTGTCTCACTATCGCTCGTTACAGTACAATAGCATAATGTAACTATACTAATATGTTTGTAATTGTGATTAATCACACTTCTGTGTTCATTCAAACATGATTATACACCTTTTTCCTGAATGTGGAAGTGTTCTGCTATTCATAACAGAAGCCTGTTTTAGTTTTCCATTTTTCATGTTTTTACTCACATCATCAGCATATGTTTTAGGTGGATAATGTGATATTTTACGTATTCAATTTGTAAAAATTGCCAAATGTAAAAACATGTGGCCCCATAGTGCCAATACAGAGTTGCGATGACCATTTTTTGACAGTGCCTCACCCGTCAAAGTTTGGGAAGATGACGTGAGGTGATGGTCCGAGGTTAGTTATGTTGATATCATTAACTACTTTAAGTTTTTATGTTAGCCATGTACTGCACAAGTTACGCCTGAACTCATTTTTACTCCAATTAACTCTGTCTGGATCACTTGTTGCGGTAGATTTAACATTGCTTCTTTTGTAGAACAGAACCAGAAAACAGTCAAGTGCCAATCAGAATCATCATGACGCCACCCGGTGATTAGTCAGGAAAACTGTGGATTCATTGCATCGAGTCTTGCTTTTTTTAAAGCAAAAACATACTCTACGCAAGTACACATAAGCAGATGCGAGCGCTTGGCTACTGCATTGCAAACGTGCAGTCCGGTTGAACAAGCTTAACATGCGTTCTTGCCTTACCTTGGCGGGAAAAAACCTCAGTACTCAATGGGGCGATAGTGTTACTGTCAAAAGATTATGTCTTTAAACTGAATGTGTTATTATTCTGGTAAATTGATATAAATATATTGACATTAATTACTTGCTCAGCAATATTCTCTTCAAACTGTTGCTCTGCCATGACAGTAGTTGACTTGAAAGAAAAAACTCACCGTATAAGTGAACAGTTTACACTAATGCCCCTTGTGGCAACATTGAGAATGCAAAGCGTACTTGCGCTGTGATGAATTGCAGTCTGACACATTTTGAAATGCAACACCACACGAAATTGAGCTTACATAGCTAGAAGCGTCTGTGTTCACATACTTGTGTAGAGTATGTTTTGGCCTTAAGCGCAACAACGCGGTTGGTCTGAATGTTCCCCAAAAGCCGAAACATACTCCACACAAGATGCTCCTAGCTACGCAAGCTCGATTTTGTGCGTTGCTGCGTTCCAAAATGTGTTAAGACCGTAATAGTAACTTACCAGAATAATAACACATCCAGTTTAATGCCACAGATGTTTGAAGGTAACTCTATCGCCCCCTTGAGAACTGAGGTTTGTTTCCGCCATGGTAACTCAAGAACGCATTCATGTGGCAATGCGGTTGCCGAGCGCTTGCATCTGCATTCACGAACTTGCGTAATTTCTAAAGGCCTCAATATACTTTTTACAAAATCGAAGAACGAACGGTTGTGATGTCATTTAGAACTAAATCTGGCCAAAAAGAAGGTGTTTTTGCATTCGTTTCGTTGGTTCATAACAGCTTGCTGGGGCGAACTTTTAGAAAAAATTATTATCGGCTGCTAAACACCTTCTTACTGCCATTAGTCCATGTCATCGGTAGGTGTGACCTGGAGCTCCACCTACCTTGAGGCCAATGGCTAATTTTGTTTACGTTGTTCAATGAGTCAAAATCAGTCAACATGAACACATCGATGTGCAGAATAGAGTTAGGTACGATCGTTCACTTAGAGAAATTTTCCAAGACTAAATGTGATTTTTTTTTTTTTTTTTAGATTCTGAAGGAATCAGATCTTCTCAGATACTCTCAAGTGCCCATTCCCTCATGTGCCATCTGCAGCAAAAGCCATTCACACATCTGTTTAGAGCCCCTATCATCGTTTTATCTTTGTTCTGCACATTAACACTTCTATACACTCTTCTTTGCATGGTATCAGTGTCATAATAAATTACAATAACAGAGTGCAACCAGCGCATATGGCCACGTGTAGCATGTTAGCACATTAGCGTCATGAATTCATAATGTAAACAAGACAGATTAAACATTTTCTACTGCATATATATTACTTTAAATCATCATTGAGTGGATAAAACAGATTCTTTTACTGACCTCATGTGAATTCTACTCAGAATAGCATAAAGTCACTGCTAAAATTTTTTTAAGGTTTGCATGTAGCGTCCTCCAGTGGCATAGCCAATGGTGGGCCAGGGTGGGTCTGGTCCCACCCAAATTAGACCAAGTCCCACCCAGAATATTAGAGATTATTCTTTGACTTCAAATATATATTTATAAAAGTGTTTAAAACATTTTTATACATTCTGATTTCTGAAAGTGTGAAAGAACTGTTTGAATGCGCCACTTCTGTGTTGTTAGGGAAGATTTGGTAAAAACTAAATTTGGGCGAAAACTTGGCCCATGCTTTTTTATTGAGGCCCACCCAAAAGTAATTTTCTGGCTATGCCCTTGGTGTCCTCATATTTAAATGTACTTCTAAATGCCTCCCACATCAGTGTGGCAGGTGTCTGAATGTTTGGAAACAGTATATCGTTCAGGGGCGGAATGGGAAGACAATTCGGCCTGGGATTTTACATAGAAACTGGCCCAAAAGTTGTCGAACTTTTCTGCATATCGCTGCCCCCTTCCGCATATCGTGGCGCAGTTTTGTGGCGGTTCTGCATAACGCGGCGGCCTATGCGGCCCGATTTTGCGGCCGGCCCACAGGGAAAAGTCCCGGTTCTCCCAATGGCCAGTCCACCACTGATACCATTGCTCGGCTGTTTAAAACTTCTTTTTACCCCTGAACGAAGAACGAAGAAGAACTTCTACGGAAGTAAATTGAGGCCTTTACTCGTTACTTAGTCAAGGCAAAACTTTAATATGGTAAAATTAAATGAATAAAAATGCATTAGCAGCTCAAAAATATCTATATAATAGTATAAATTAACAATACTACTGTGTTTGTAATGTAAATTGAATATATTGCGATAAAACTCACTGCGTTTTGCGTCATTCAACTACAACAATTTCCGAAGATTGAGGAAGTTGGCTTTGACTTACCTGAACTTACCTCATTGTTAAAACCCAACTAGCGCTGGCACCCCATATGGCTCGACGTTCAGAGTTGAATTTCACCTCCTAGCCACAAAGATTAATTCACCTTCTCAGACATTTATCGTTATCTGAGAAGAGAGAATTTTTCAGTCATGGACACATCACCATGCCGCTTGAGCGAACTCAACAGTGCCGTTATTCACAAGGGCAGCCATGCCTACATGCACCACTCAATAAACGCCAGTGCCTGGCTCTCTAGAGAGTGACATTTGTATTCATTCGCAGGGAAATAAGAGAGAAGACACCCTGATGGTTAAGGTGACAGAGAATTAATTGTGGGTGAGAGGCAGACAGAGAGGATTCTGTGATGGCCGCTATTATGATGGATTTGATTTTATCTTTCCAATCAAGAGAGTAATTTCAATGCCGTGACACGTTATTGCTTTACTCACAGCAAGGGCCGTAGTGATCATGAGGACTGCTTGATGTGTGACATGGACAAGGCCACGCAGACTGTATACCGTTATTAAAACTGCCTGGGACTCCATAATAACAAATGGGTACTCCCATACACACTCTCTCAAGACAATATGGGACAAATGACACCATGAGACAAGAGGCATGGCTGCCTATCCATTTTAATGGATCAACGGCGCCATCGTGTGGACACACAGGCTACATGCACTGATGCTTAGACCACTAGGACTGATCCACTTGAAAGTCTCTGATAGTCGGCGTCTGTTTATGTGACGTCAGAGGATAATATATGATGACGTTCAACATCTCAAATAAATTCTCAAGGGGGATCAAAGAAAAAGATTAAAGCATCTATGAAATGTTGAGAGCAGACAGACAGTCTCAAAGTGACTTAAACTCATTGTAATTACGTTTTTGACTGACATGAGATTATTAGCATTTTTAATAGTATTTTTTATTTTATTTTCTCAGTTCTCTTGCACGAATATTCTTGGGCACACTGTATTCAGTTTAAAACGCTAAATTTCTATCTAGTTGTTCAGTCAGACCTGGGTTATTCCTACAGTTTAAATTTAAGTCCTCAGGACAAATTCAGGTATAATGTTAATTTAATTATTAACCATTTTAATATGCTTTTTTAAAAGAATAAAGATGATTTATAATCAGGGTTTGAAATTAACACCCGCCAAATCAGTCATGGCGGGTAACTCTGTCACTCTTACTAGCAACTTTGGCAGGTGATGTTTTTTCAGGGGTTTTCCTGCATTGAAAATTCTGTGAATGTCAGGCGACTCGGGTACGGAGCCCCTAAAGGGCCAAGGTGGTGGGGGGAAAATCTGTTGGGTCAGGGAAAAAAAAAAATAAGCAAATGCTTTTGCATTCTCTCGTAAAATGTAGGCTACGTCATAATGACAGTCTTCTGCTAGCTCTCCTATGTGTATTCCAGCATTACTCCAGCTTTTGAGTTCAACAAAAAGAGAAAGCCAGTGCAATCAAAGAGTGAAACCCAAAAGACAATACTTAGGCAATGCACAAATCATAATCTTCATTTTATGAATGTGTGAAAATAAAGACAACACAGTTAAAATTACATTAAATGCGAGTGCATGGTCTAATTGAAATGGAATGCTGTGGTGCACATTTGAATCGCATATTATTATTGTTTTTGTTGTGATGGTGTTTCCCTCTCCATTAATAAAGCAATAAATGCTTCATTATGTGTGGTGACTGAAGGTTTTGGGCTTTAAAATAACTGCAATTCGGAACTCACTTTTAAACCTCATGCACTGTTTGGCCATTTTTGACCGAAATCAATTCTGATTCTTCAATAAAACTGGTTTCCTTTATCTGAGGGGTACAAGACTTGGTGACTTTTCATCTATTTGATATCTGAACACACACAAAGAAATTGGAGTTGATTCAATCAGTCTGGAAAGTGGTCGGGAAAAAAAAAGTTACACTTGTACTGTTCCCGGTCAAAAGTGACCGCCATAGGAAATGAATGGGAAACACTAAAAATCACAGATTTTATTTTATTTTATTATTTATTTATTTTTTTCACTATTTATTATATAAAATCTAAAAAACATTCAGACATGAAGGGGTGAGACTACCAATCATCAAGCATGCAAAACACACACACAAACATACACACACACAAAATTGAACTGGTCAGACTATAAAATCCATTTTTTTTATTATTATTATTATTTGTCACACACAAAAAAAATACACAAAAAATCAGCCACAATGCAGAACACACACACACCAAAATGAATTGGTGAGACCATAACACATCTAGAATGCTGAACACACACACATTACATGCTGTAAAATGTCATTTGTAATGTATTCCGTTAAATTACTCAAGGTCAGTAACGTATTCTAAATACTTTGGATTAATTCTTCAGCACTGCTAGATTTTTTCACTTGTTTTGACTATAAAAACTCTGCCAGTACAGTAAGACAAAATACACATGTTAAAAACACATTCTCTGAAAAACCTACATATCTTATGCAGTGTTGTTTCTAAAACAAGATCAATCAAAATGAGCTTGTTTTAAGGATTTTTAGATATTTTTACAGGAAAACAATACAAAAATTATTATCAAGAATATGATTTTTGCCCTAATATCAAAGGTCTTGCTAGAAAAAAAGAAATTATGATCCAACGTGAATTTTCTTGATAAAAAAATATGATCGTGTCTGGTAACATGTGCATGTAAAATGGCTAGAAATAGCATTTTAGCTTAGCGTAACGCTAACAATTTACACAAGGTTTATTTCTATTTCTTCTGCTCCAAACTTACTTCAAACTTACTTCTCTGTCTGCTCGTATGAATGTAACACATCATAAGAAAGTGTTTCACCGCTGTTCAAATGCACTTTGGATCGCATCATTTATATGTATAAATGTTTTCCATCTGAAAGGACTAAATATTAAATGAAACAAATGACAATAAAATGCAAAGTAATCTCTTCAGTAATCTAAATACTTTTTGAATGTAACTGTATTCTAATTACTAATGATTTAAATTGTAACTGTAGTGGAATACAGTTACTTATATTTTGTATTTTAAATACGTAATTCCGTTACATGTATTCCGTTACTCCCCAACCCTGATTACAACCAGGGATAAATTAGGTTATTAATTGTTATTCTACTCATTTCAGGTATGCAAAAACCGACAAAAATAACCTCAAACAAATTAAACAAAATATTAAACTTTGACAGAAGTAGTCTTTGATCATGTTTAAATATATATATAAATTCAGAACTTGTGACAAAATCTAGAAACCATCTTCTCTTCAACCAAGGATGAATAAGTAGCTCTCAGCAGCCATCTAATGTTTAAACTTATAATTTCATAATAATAAATAGACAGCACAGTTTGATTTTGAGATTTTAAGCTTTCAAACGGTATATAATTTATGAGGATTGGTTCAGTATTTGAGAAAATATTCACAAGAAAAGTCCATTTTCAAGGTCAAGGTCATATAGGTAAATAAATTAATAAATAAAATAAAAAAGGTTTACATTTCTTTCATAACAATTAAAAGAATTACACATTTATTGTTTCCAGTCACTTTTGACCGTGAACAACTGGAATGTGATTTTTGCGAGATAATGCAAAATAATTTGCGAGAGAACGCAAAAGCATTTGTTTATTTTTTCCTGCGCTACTAATTTTCCCCCTACTACCTTGGCCCTTTAGGGGCTCCGTAGATGTATGATGTTATGATGCAATACAGAAAATTTATTCACACACAAAAACACGTTCACTTGACTGCATAACGGTAAAGCTTCAGATCAACACAAACGATATAACTAGTGGGACTGTCAGCTGCCAACACACTCGTAGCCAACACACTCGTAGCTTCAGCTGGCCCCTTTTATATCCCCCGTCTCTCACTGCGAACAAAGAAACAGCAATTACCAGCAATTCATCTCAGGTGAAAACCCTTACCGCTTCCTCTCTCCCCAGATGAAGGCTCGACCACACCCTTGCCTCCACATACACCCACCGCCCGACTCAGGCCAGGGGAACTGTCCGGCCTGCCCACTCCCCCCCCTTTCTGGAGAGGAAGTCCGCAATAGCCTTTTGCGCCCCCGGCCTGTGGACCGCCTTGAACTTAAACGGCTGGAGTGCCAGATACCAACGGGTGATCCGGGCGCTGGTATCCTTCATGTGGTGGAGCCATTGGAGCGGGGCATGATCCGAACAGAAGGTGAATGCTCGTCCCAACAAATAGTAGCGGAGAGTGAGGACCACCCACTTGATGGCCAAGCACTCCTCTATGGTGCTGTACTTTGTCTCTCTCATAAAGAGCTTCCGACTAATGTACAGCACCGGGTGCTCCTCCCCCTCCACCTCTTGGGACAGTACTGCACCCAGTCCCCTGTTCGATGCGTCCGTCTGCAAAACAAAAGGGAGAGGGAATGCAGAAGTGGCCCACCACATAGTGCAGCTTTAACCTGTGTGAATGCTTGTTGGCATGGCTCCGTCCACTGGACCAGGGCTGGAGCTCCCTTTTTAATGAGATCAGTCAGTGGGCTTGTGATGTCCAAACAATTAGGCACAAACCTTTGATAATAGCCAGCTAGCTCCAGGAACTGTCTCACCTCCTTTTTGGTCTTGGGTCTCGGGCAGGTCGCAATCACTGCGGTTTTATCAATTTGGGTCCGCACCTGCCCTTGACCCAAGTGGAACCCCAGATACCATACTTCCACCTGCCCAATTGCGCACTTCTTCGGGTTTGCCATGAGCCCCGCTTGTCGCAGCGACCTCAGAACAGCCCCCAGATGCTGCATGTGCCGCTGCCCATCATTAATATATATAATGATATCATTAAAATAGGCAGCGGTATACGCAGCATGCGGTCTGAGGACCCTGTCCACAAAACACTGAAACGTAGCCGGGGCCCCATAAAAACCGAACGGATGGGTAACAAATTGGTGTAAACCAAACGGTGTGGAGAAGGCTGTTTTTTCAAGGGACATCAGGTTAAGGGGATTTGCCAATATCCCTTTGTTAAATCCAATGTTGAATAAAAACAAGCCGTGCCCAACCAATCGAGCAGTTCGTCATCACAAGGCAATGGATATGCATCAAATTTCGACACCACGTTCACTTTCCTATAATCCACACAGAACTGGAACGAGCCATCGCTCTTAGGTACCAGAACCACTGGGCTGGCCCAATCACTATGGGATTCTTCTATTACCCCATATCAAGCATGGCCTTTAATTCTTCCCATACTACCTATTTCTTGTGTTCGGGTAAGCGATAGGGATGACTATGCACCTCTACCCCTGGGGCTGTCTCGATGTGGTGTTTTATGAGATTAGTGCGGCCGGGGAGAGGCAAGAACACGTCAGAGAAATTCTTTTGCAACCTGGCAACCTCCGTACGTTGTGACGGCGAGAGGTGGTCTCCACAAGGGACCGGGGTGAACTGATTGGCTTTAAGATTCAGTTCCGGTCCAAGCTCCTTCCTCTCCGGAACTACCGTCGCCAAAGATACGGAGACCGCCTCTCTCCATTGTTTTTGTAGGTTGAGGTGGTAAATCTGACGTGCCCCGCCCCTATCCATACGCACAACCTCATAGTCGACTTCCCCAACTCGCCGTGTGACCTCAAAGGGCTCTTGAAGCTATAGGTCAGTATGGAGGATCTATACTAGACTTGTTTATTTTAGGCAATGCATAGAGTACTGAGGTAAACAGGATGGCGGTTTACTAGAAATTTTAGCTCTTGTTCTGTTATCTATTTTTCTTCATAACCAATGTTTAACATTTTGTCCAGCTGAGTTTTGTATTCTGAAATATGATCAAACAGTAACCTTCTGTAGCATGTTTGGTAACTAAACATTCCTTTTACTTTGGTCACATACTGTATATGGCAGTATTTTGTATTACTTTTACTATTCCTCCCCCTCTATCAGCTGTCTGAATAGTAATAGATTTATCTTTCACAGATGTATCTTTCTATGGATCATCTAGAGCCACTTTTTGAGCTTTGTCAGGTTGTAATTTGTAGACAGTAAATGCGCAATACATTGCATACTCTATTGGACCATATGGTATATCAGCCAACATAAGCTTTCTTCTTTATCAGCATTTGCCTGATTACGCCAATAATGGAGGCTGATATTATCCTAGCACATTTTTTCATATCCAACTTGAAATAAGCCAAGAAATGTTTCTGTGTTCAAATGTTCTTAATGCTCATGAAAATAAAATGAGGAAAATTTCAGGTTCAAAACAAGTCAAGCTCAATAAACAGCATTTGATGCAATGATGATTACAACAAAAAATAATTTTGGCTTGTCCCTCTTTTTCTGTAAAAAAGCAAAAATCGAGGTTACAATGAGACACTTACAATGGAAGCGAATTGGGGCCAATCTGTAAACTTTAAAATACTCACTGTTTCAAAAGTATAGCCACAAAACGTAAATGATATGCATGGTAACATGATTTAGTTTGGATAAAATCACTTACTAACCTTTTCTGTTTGAAGTTATATACAGTAAAATGTTTTGCTTTTTTAAAATGATAAGCTTCACATTTCTGTAAACCCTCTAAAAATTGGCTCCCATTCACTTCCATTGTAAGTTGAGGGACAAGTCGAAATAATTTTTTGTGGTAATCAACATTATGTCACAAATGCTGTCAACTGAGCTTAACTTGTGTTGAACATTTAATGACTGGTGCACATGACAATATGTCGGAGTTTTAAAAGTTATTGTTGAGTCTATCATCAGTTGTGTCCTGCAGGTAAGGAGTTATTTCAGTCATGTCTAGGTCATCATTCTGGGACGGGTTACTCTTCAAACCACCATCCTGTTCTCTACTACAGTTCCAGCCTGGACCGCTGTGATAATCCACAGATTATGACACAGATTGTGTTCAAAAGCTTTTTTACTTCTACTATAAACCACATATACATCCCAAAACCTCTTTGCACCACACTTAACCTTTTAGATACTTTTATTTTAGGCTTTTCCTTTGTCTTAGCCTCTCATTGATGGACAGTTTTGAGTCTCAGTTTAAGTGTCATTATCAGCGCCTGGTTCTGCCTAATGGGACGGAGTCGTTGGCCTGCTTTGGGTCCAGAAATGGAGAGAGTGGATATTTGCAGCTCGACACTCAGCCAAGACCTGTAAGAGCCAAACATGCACATATACAGAGACACAGGAGGCTTCAAGATATTGTGCCATGTCACTTTACCCTGGTACTTAGAGAGCAGTTTCCTGTTAAACTGAGTAAAAGGCACTTACATACCTCAACGTCTCAGAGTTTTAGGTAAGTAAATGTTCTCTAACGGTGACGTGTCATTTTTTCAATGTTAAAATACCTTGTTTTTAGTTGGACCTCGAGAGGAGAGTGGATATACCAAGAGAACAAGTCTGCAACCAAACACTTTCCTACCTCAGCACATTAACGTGTGTGTTTCTGTGCACAGAATCTGTTGGCAGAGTCATGACATAGTCACAATCAAATCCTTTTTTCCAGTGGTGACCCTGCTCTAATTGGGCAGGTCGACTCTTGTAAGACACTGAAAAGTGTGATGAGGACTGACTTCCTGCCCGGATCTTTCTTACAGGTGGTCCATCAGTTCCTCTTGCCCTCTGCTATTACTCTGTCCAACAATCTATCAACGTTTTTCATGTGATTTTTAGAAAGTGTGTCCATTTTATGAGGCTTGGAGCCTATTTAAAACATTAATGCTCAGATTTTTTTATCAGTAGAGGACACAGGGGCTAGTTGTCACTTTTTACTCCAGTGAATTTTTCTCAGAGTAGGTTTATATTTGAAGATCAGTTTGTCTTTTTGTAAATACCTTGAAGTCTTGGCTGCAAGAAAACTACTGGACGTTTTTACCATTTTTGCCCATGAAAGAAAAGATATAGTTCATTTAACACACTTTGAGCTTTTGTGACAACTTGCCCCAATAGCGGGGCATGTTGTCACAGACATAGTTAATTGAACAGACTTTGAGCTTTTGTGACAACTTTCCCGAATAGCGGGGCATGTTGTCACTATATGGGGCAAGTTGTCACAATGGAACTTCCCACTAAATCAATAGTGTAGGTATGATGTGAACATTTGAGGTTGACAGGGAAAGTGTCCCCACCATCATAACTATCAAAACAAAATCTACGCCTCTCTTTAAATCCATTCCTGCATGAAACAGCCAATTGTAAGTTTTTCAAGTTAAAGAGTAAAACAATTGTGAAGAACAAAATGATTCATTAAACAAGATTGGAAAAGGTAATGTACAAAAATATCAAAACCTTGTTTTGGCCAATCATATATTGTAATTGTATACATTTATGACATTAGAAACACGTGACAACCTGATTTTCATTTGAATTAAAATACCTTTGTCCGAAGAGCCCATTTAAACCTTTCAGTAAAAATCCTCCTTCATAAATAGTTGACTCCAATAGTTGAATGCCAGAGTGGTTTGATTTTATTTGCTTGTTTACTCATGCTATAACAAAAATATGATGATAGTGAAAATTTACTTTGGAGGGTAGAATTCACACAAATCATTCTAATTTACTAGGTGTTTGAAACCAACATACAAAAACCCTTTTAGAGAAAACACACATTTATGTAATTGCACTTTAGACTCCAAATCTTATTGTTACTGAGATATAGCCCTTGTGACAACTTCTTCATGGGACAAGTCCCGGTCTCCCCTATATGGAAATTCCTATGAAAACCTATGCAAAGATTAAGTTCCCACTGACAATGTAAGCTGCTGAGTGTATTTGTAAATAAACACCTAAAAATGGCAGCAAAATTAAACACCACTAAATAACACACCATCCATCAAGTTGTCAAAAGCTCTTCCAAAGGCTGTTTTTTATATATATATATATCTGTAGTCACCCAAAAAATATTGGGAAAAGACTTGAGACTTCTGCAACTTTAGTTGCCTGTGGGGTTATATGGATTAATGGGCTTTTGCGTGTGTTTTCTGTGTGTGTATCAGGGCAATGAAGCATTACCAAAACATGCTTCTCAGGCACTTCGAGAAACTGGCTTCACAAGAGACACACAGAAGCCTTTGGCCAGTTCAGTGAGTAACTCTCTCTCTCTCTCTCTCTCTATAGTGCTCTATCTGCGATCAGCATTTCCATTATATTCTGCCCACAGGCTTCTTTGCAGAGTAACTTGAATGAGGACAGCAGACTGAAGAACAGACCTGCCATAGCTAGCTGGGCCGACGGTAAAACTGACTCGCTCACCCATATTTTAACCCATGGATTTGTAAACGGTGCAAACTACACTTTTTTGTTTGTCCTAGGGATGAGCGATAACTCTTGTTTATTTTCAATCGATACCAAGTACTATCAAGACCAATATTGCTGATATCGATACCAATGCAATAGCTCTATTAAACTGATTTTTCCATTTCTTTTTAATTTATAGGCCTAACCTTCAAATTAGCAGATATCTATTTTTGTTAACTACATATTAACAACAACAGAACAGTTTTAGTCTTTTAACAGATTTTAATTTAAATAAATTTATGATAAACGAGCGCTGTGACTGAAAAAACTGCTTGTGTCGTTCAACGTTTCCAGTGTTAAGATGAGCAGAAGAAGAAATATATCCAGTCATACAACTATTTGCTTGTATAGTTATCTTTTTGTCACTTTGAATCTGATAAAACAGTAATTTTCATTGTAAATAAAAAATAAAATCAATAATTTAGTAATCGATATTTTTCTACAAGTAACAATCCCCTTGATACAACATCAGTATCAGAAGTATCAATACTTTCGGATCAATCCGCCCGTCCCTAGTTTTTTAAATGTTTTTATTTTATTTAAAATTCTGTTATCATTATTTACCATCATGTAGTTCCAAATCTGTATGTTTTTCTTTCCTCTGTGCAACACAAAATTAAATTTTGTTGAATGTCCTGGCTGCTCTTTTCCATATACAGAATGCGAATGGGAAACTGAGACTTTCAATCTCCAAAAATGACAAAAAAAAGCACATTCAAAATAGTCTGTACAACCTGTGTGGTATATTCCAAGTCTTCTGAAGTCATACACTGAAAATCTTCCCTTCCGCCATAGCTCTCAAATGTAAATTGCATTTTCATACATTCAAATATGGCAGATCAGGTCAGAAAATACCTCCTTTCAACAGAAAAATGACATAAGGTTTGGAAAGACACGGGGGTGCGTAAATGATAACAGAATTTTCATTTAAATTAACAACAATTAAACATTTCAATGAACTATATTTTTTACTGCTAAAACATTCTCTGTAAAATATTACTATACTTTTCAGTTAATTTCTCATTTGCCAGATAACCATTGGAATATCCAAGTAATAATTAATTAATAAGTATTTAATAATTAATTAATAATTAATATATTAATATATTATTAATAATTAATATAATTATTAATATAATTAATAATAATTAGATAACCAAGATGTGCCCTCCTCCCTAGAATACATATTTATAATACAGTAGCTTTTATAAATTGCAAAATTCCATTCTAAGACATTCCATTCCGATATAACCGACATGTGAATGTCATAATGGCACTCAAAGATGGAAAGTCTCACCTCAACA
This sequence comes from Myxocyprinus asiaticus, assembly GCF_019703515.2. Taxonomy (NCBI): domain Eukaryota; kingdom Metazoa; phylum Chordata; class Actinopteri; order Cypriniformes; family Catostomidae; genus Myxocyprinus; species Myxocyprinus asiaticus. The sequence goes on from NC_059391.1 coordinate 26,642,674, forward strand.
GCACTACAAACAGTCATCCATTCAAAATATAATTCAAAACATGATATATTTTGGGTGTACTGCTGCTTTAAGATGGCTTTCTTGCTGTACTGTAGCTGTACTTTGTGTTCTGTATTCAGTAGAGCTCATCAGGATTCGTCCTGAACGCCCCCAACATCACACGCCTCTCACATACGCCAGCCGACCCGCAACACTTCCTCACACACTACCAAAGTGAGTGAGTCACTTCTGTCTGTGTGTGTACTGGTACTGATGGTACTTGACTGATAACATTAAATACTCATTTATTTAAAATGAGTGTTTTTGTGCCATGTAGACATGAATGACACCTGGTTTTGTTTAGGAACAGGTGAAATTTTGTTGTTTGTGTGTTCTTATTTTGCCTTGTGTAATTGGTGCATTCAGGTTTTGTGAGCATCAGAAAGCAGAATGGGTGAGAGGAGGCATACAGAGACACAGAGTGTGGATGGGACACAGACAGGTAACATGCATACACCTCTCATTCACATACACCTGAACACCAGTTAATAAAGTCCTCTGTATGTCTTCCTCTCGTTTACAGGTTTAATCTTAGTGGATATAACACTTTAACTTCACAATAAACCTGAAATATTGATACAGATCTAATACTGTTTCTCTTTCTAATCTAACCTCATCATTTCCAATTGATGTTTTCAGAAACAAATTATATTATTTTTTGTGGTGTTTGCTAAGGCATATGTACAAAGGCTTCTAGGCATGCAGAGAGAGGAGTGGCACCAACTGAATGCTCAGCAGGTTGGCATATGGGCACAGTTATGGTGCCCGCTCAGGTTTGTGAATGTGTTTGTGAGCTTCTCTCTCTCATATCTCTAACAGTTCGCTCTCCCACATAGTCAGATGGTTCTAAATTCTTAATCTTTAAGGAGAAAAGGTGAACAGTTTTAAATGAATGAGTGATCTCTCTGAATAAAACCATATATATTTTTAAATCCTGTGCTTTAAACTGTGAGTCAGTGGCAGCAGACATGAGCAAGATCTCTTTCAGTTATGGCTGAGATTCAACAGCGGCTCAAAAAGTCCATAAGTGGTTCGATGGTTGCTGAAGTGTTGCTATTTTGCTGTAAATCAGGCAGTTAAGAGGCCCTTAAACGTCCTTTAAACAAGAACATTTTACTTGACATAAGACATAAGAATGACATAAGATATTAAGTCTTGTTTTCAGAGAAATCTAACAGAATTGAGTGGTTTTATGCTTAAAACAAGAATGGCAAGAAAAATAGTCTCATAGAATGAACATTACCATAACTGCATTTTAGCAAAGTGACTTTTACGTGCTGCGTTCTACGTTTCGCCACAGTTTCCTGGTGAAATGAACACTAGAGGCGCTACTGCAACTGTGCATTTTATTCACCATCACGCAAATCATGAGTGCAGCGGCTGATGATGACTTGATAAACAATTATTTTTCACACTATTTCACACACACTGTTATGTTACGATATCAAAACACTTTTACTCTAACGCATCATTTGAAAAACAATACATATTAATGCTTGTATTACAGACACCTATATTTACACACTTATTCCAATGTGATTCGCTTCCGCGGTAGCTCACCTGACAGAGTGTTGGACTTTGGATTCGGAAGTCCGCGCAAGCCCAGCCAAACACGCAAGCTGACACGTGAGACGTGTCATAGAAGCAACACAAAATGAAGTGGCTGCTTCAGCAAATGTGTTTTTATTTCTCATTTTGTTTTTGGACACTATCAGTAAGGTTTAGGTGTTGGTTTAGGGTAAGGATATCTGTTTTATGTAACTCTCATTTTATTTTAGATCACTATTGGTTAGGTTTAGGTTAAAGTTTTAGGTTAAGGAGGTAAGTTTTACTCATTAAAAACTCATTAAAATATCTAATATTCGCTGTAAAATCCTCGTCTAACTACAACACCTTTCACTCGCTTTTGGCGCCCCCAACTGGACAATTTCCCTTGGAAACTGCAGCTAAATGTGTAATTAAGCACATAATTTCGTTTTGCAAAAATATTGCCACGGTCACATAATGTTCATGAGAGTAAAACAATTATGATTTGAATGGTTCTTTAAGCACTTTCAGTTATTTTAATTACTTTGTTGTGTGATTATTATAGAAAATGACAATATTCTGAATAAAAATTAGCTGGCTATCATGAATAATTTAAACACAGTTAAACACATTAAATGTGCACATCTTATTGTGTCATTGAGTGCTGAGTCACCTTAAGACTGAAATCCTAAATTCGCCCCGGTTAGGGATTTGAACAAACCCTGAACCCTAGTATTAAACCTGAGTATAAAAGCTCTGGTTGTGCTACGAGCACGAATGTCTTGATGACATGGTTGAAAAAAAAAAACAATGGTCCAAAATCATTCATTAAACATGTAAAGTGTCCTGCAAGCATTGTGGCATTAAGTTTTGTACTGGCATGCACTGTGTTTTCTTTAAAAATGTATCTAGTTTTCGCACTGCAGTTTTCAAGCCTTGAGATTACACTTTTAATGGCTTGTAGTGTCATAACAACCAACTGGCATATAAAACATGCAAACATGCCTTACTCATCATGAGCAAAATCATAAGCGCTGGAACGTGATGGCCCCTCCTCTCGTGCTGACACTCTCATACGACTCGCCAGATTACTTCTGCTAAGAACTGGCATTGGAAGACACATATTACTGAGTGGATTTAAAAACCCCATGAAACTGCTTAACAAGCACAGTTTTCTGTCCTTTGTTGACATATTTAGTATTGAAATGGCACGTTGATGTGGTCTTTTTTTGTTCTTTACTTTGCTAGTAGGCTTTAGTTTCATCACAGCTACAGTAGATTTGTTACTCACTTTTCAGTTGCAGGGGTGGGGCATTGTCATTCTAGAGAACATTTGATTGGACAAAAATCTGTGTAGAGCAAAATGAGACATCAATATTTTTGGTCATTTTGCCAGAAGAGAACGACTGTAAATGTTAAATGCATCTGGGTGTTTCTTCAACTTTGGGCAGTTTCATGTCCCAGGGGTTGTTTTTTTAATTAAAACTAACAGATTTCAATTTGGGTTTTTTTTTTTTTATTTTTTTTTATTTTATTTTTTTTTTGTACGGTCCAAATTTTATAAGAAGCTCACATTAAAACTGAATTAGTGTCATTTTATCAAGCATACAAAATTTATTTTTGGTATTTTTAAATGCCTTTTATGTAAAGATTTCACTGTTTTAGCCTTGTCCCAGACCCAGATTTTCAATATTAAACTATGAAAATACATTGCAAAAATATAAAAATTATTACATGTTCAAAACTATGGTCATTTAATCAAAGAGTGTCAATTTTTCAGAAATTACAACTGTCCCACAGTTGTGGCGTTATTTCTACCACAGCAAATAGTTTTGCCCCTAATAAAGTTTGTGTAGTGTACTTGTTAATAAACAAGTGGACAAAAGTGTCAATGAAGGGCATGCTTGAGATGAAATATGAGACAAGTGATGTTTGGAGAAAACAAATAGAATTCAAGTTAACTATCACCGGTGAACTGAATATTTTTATTGGGCATCATTTCCTATCAAGCTTGCCAAATTATGCAAAAAGTGTGAAACTATTATTTAATTGTGTGTATTTAGGATACACATAATGTTAGCTATTAAATTAGCCTTAGCAAGACAAAGGAGTCAGACAATTTATTTCAAAAACTTTAAAAATGTAATTTCCATCCACGTCATTTTCACCACAGAATTCTATTGAACACAATACAGAATTTAAGATGTGCTGGAAATGACACTGTGGTGGGAGTTTTCAGTTTTCATGACTTTTTAAAAAAATAAAGAAAAAGAAAATAAGACAAAATAGCTCCTCTGATGCATGTACATACTCTGCTGTCCATCGTTAGTGGACAAATTAAATAAACTAGCGAGAGTGTGAAAAACTGTGCTAAAAGTACAGGATGATGGAAAAAACACCCATATATGCTAAAAGTGAATTTTGTCAAGGTGGACTAAAAGACACAAAACTCTAATTGTGATATCACAGGGAATATATTTTTGAGCATTGCAGATCCGATTCACTGCTCATTCACGACTTTGTGCTAGCTGTGGCTGTGTGCAATGTGGCTGACCTTGAGAAAATGGCGCTCATGTAAACTAGCATTAAGCTCTCTAAATGATTAAGTACAGAGTCTACGTTCTCCTCACCAGGCCTGGACTATGTCAGAATACTCAACCACACCACAGACACTCGACACTCGGCGCCTGAGAATCCAGGACCAACGGCTGTGCCAAAATCTCTCAGCAACAGACTGACTCATAATGGCTTTAAATGTGTTGTATAATGGGAAAACTACATTTTCCTACATCTTTTGAAATAAAAGAGCTGATGGTACAATGTAAACATAAAGTATTGTAACTTTCAGAACTCAAAACTTACTCCCCAGTTCAAAGACTGTTTAGCCTATTAAAACTAAACTGCAAAAACAACTTTTTCAGAAACTTTCGCAACATTTAAAGACATGGACCGGCCACATTTATACATCGATGATGAAGCCTTGTCTGAAAATTCATTAAGTTTTAAAAGCTTGAAGTTAGTATGCAAGTACGTGAACGCAGATGCTTGTAAAGATCGATTTCTTGCGTTGTTGCATTCCAAAATGTGTCAGACCGCAATTCATAACACAACGCAAGTATGTGTTGCATTCTCAAGGCTGCCACAAGGAGCGCTATAGCTGACATTAGTGTGAACTGTTAGCTAATTTGGTCAACTTCTGTCATAGCAAAGCAACAGTTTTAAGAGAATATTGCTGAGCAAGTAAGTTGTATATTCATAGCAACTTACCTGAATAATAACACATCCAGTTACAATAATAACGCAAGAATGCACGTTAAGCATGTTCAAATGGACCGCGCATTGGCAATGTTGACATCTGCGTACGCTTTACAGTCAGGTAATGTAGTCAGTAAGACTGGTTGCTAGCGTTTTGCTAAGTGGTTGCTAGGGTGTTCTGACTGCTTGCGGTGGTTGCTAGGGTGTTGATGGGTGCTTGCTATGCATTTGCTATGGTGTTCTGAGTGGTTGCTAGGTGGTTGACAGATAGACAGACTGCTTGCCCAATCAAAATAGTGGACTGGAACTAATTGTACTGTATTTGCTAACAAGTAAGTAAAAACTGGATAAGAATTAGTCAAATGCATTATTCAGATGGCTCAGAAACAATACAGAGTTTCAGCAAGACAATATAACTCAGAATTTGCAGATGTGAATAAAGGAATGTTTTTGGAAACTTGGCTGGTTGAAAGACACCTGAGCCTTGCACATTTGCATGAATGTGTTTGCGTTAGATGGGTTGTGTTGACTCTGGCGTGGAGATTGGGCGGAGACGCACATCTCTCCACTTCCTGTCACAGGTTATGCCAAATCGCTCGTTTCAGATTCTTCGTAGCAGTAATGACAAGCTCGTAACCTTACGTAAATATTTTAACAGATGGCATTTGACACTCTTTTGGGGAGAGATCAGAAGTGACAGGAGATGGAGAGAGAGTTTAAAGAGCACAATGATGGAAGGAAGAAGGAAAATGAGAGGGCAATAAAAACACTTCTTGACTATAATAAGAGAGTTGGCAGGTGTGACTGGAATTGGAAAGTAGGTAAAAACAATACGAATATTGGAGGGAAAAAATGAACAAATGAGGAAAATGAGAATTATGGACTTTTACTAGTAGACCTTTATAAATTTTCTGTAACTATTGGTGTTTACTTTGCAAAAATGGATTTCTGGTTATAATGATGGTTCCTCGGATCAAACAAAATCACCCTTTAAACCATTTCAGTGCAAATACCTTAATATCGAGATACTATTTATTGTGAATATGGTCAAAAGGCTGACAAACATTGAAATGGAACTGTTTTAGCTATATCTGATCAGCTTTTGTCAGTACCTGTATCAGTTCTTCTCACAAGACATGAATCATTGAAACATGTTTGTCAAACTCATTGCTTATTTAATAAGAGTATATTTGGTTTCACCAACACACATCGCTGCAATTGCAGTATCAAGTTTCTTATAAACAGTACACCCATGTCAGGAGTAGAGTTGCACACACACTAAATAAACAAAAAATGTCAGAGCCCTGCTCTTAATTAAAAGTATACAGCACACAGTAACAGTTTTGATGCATCAAATTTGTGCAGTTTCACAGGTCTTCATACTTGATTGTTTGAATAAGAATTCTTAAATCGTTAAACCCTGCAATTACGAAAGAAAGCCCTGTGTTTGAGGATCGCAGCCAGGTCCGGCCAACAATAAGTGCTTTCTTATAATAGCAACACTGTCTTCTGTGAAAAAAAAAAAAAACTGTTGCAAACTCAACATTTAACAATGAAATGTGTCATTTCTGCATCACTAGTGGCACCCAACAGAATTGCAATATTATTTACTGTTTCAAACCATTTTCAAATACTTGCCACATCTGCCATCGTTTTGGAAAAACAGATAGTCCCGTCTCAATTGGCCCGCTCAAACTAACAACTTGCAATTCCATTTGGTGTTGCTTGCCATGTAGAAATTACACACTTCGCCTTTGATTTGTGGGATTTGAGTGATGCCATTTCATAACTTACGGACATAATGTGTATTTGAAACGTTTTGTTACTAATTGACAGTCATTCAAATGCATAACATCCAAATTCAGAGGCAAAACTTGTAACACTGTGTTAAATTTGGTGCTTTAAAACTATTCCTTTAAGTACAATTATATGGGCCCAGTATCTATCTTTAATGCTCCAGTTCATCTTAACTTGGGGTTGAACCTGCAACCTTTGCACTAACAGTCCAGATCGCTAAACAGTAAGCTCCAAAAACTCATTGAAGACGTGCAAATATCAAGCTCCTCCCCCTTGTGCGTGTTCCTCCAGCTCCTCCCCTTCATAGACATAATCCATTTCTGCTCTTTCATACTCTAACCCTGCCCCTTCATACCCTTCATAGCCCTCCCCCTCATATATTAGCTCCTCCCATTCATACCCTAGGCCCTCCTCCTCATACCCAAGCTCTGCCTCATCAAGCGTCACACCTTGTCTCTCAGACTCCGCCCATTCATCTTTACTTTGTGGTTCATCTTCATTGCCCTCCGTGGCTGATGATGGAATTGCGCCATTTGTTTCTTTCTCCTTAGCAGCTGCTAGGTTAAGAGCGGAGCTCATTCGAAGTTTCTTAAGTATTCCATGAATAACGGGGTTAGCTGCCGCTGCAGCCGCGGCTGCCACATCCTCCGCCTCCTTCTCTGCACGCTCTTTTGCCTCTTTCCTTCTGTCTCTATCCTGTAGGACCTCCTCAGCCCCTTCGCCAACAATTAACACCTCCTCCCCCACACGTGGTGGCTCCTTGACAGGGTTGTGGTCATAGGAGAAGAGCTGCAGCGCTGGAAGATGATGCAAGTTGGGGAACTCCGATATCCGATTACGGTCCAAATCCAGGATCTCCAGTTGCTCCATCTTGAGGAGCACGCGTGGAAACTCCTGGAAGCGGTTTCCGTACAGCCAGAGTCCTCGCAAGGCCTCCATGCGCCATAAGTCCGAAGGCAGCGTGCGTAGTCGGTTGTCCCCGAATTGCAATGAGCGTAGATGGGGAAGGTCATATAACTGCTTGGGGAATCGCTGGAAGTAGTTACTTTCAACCCAAAGGCAGCGTAAGCTCTGAAGGTTCCTCACTTCTGGAGGCAAACTCATCAACCGGTTGCTGCCCAGGTAGAGACAGGTGAGATTGGTCAGCTGGCACACCGACAACGGGATGTCATCAAGCTTATTGAAATCGAGCGCCAAGGTGCGCAAGCCTTGCAGCTGCACGATACATTTGGGGATGTCACGAAGACGGTTTCCACAAACGTAGAGCTTCTCCAGATGTTGCAGATCCGAGACTTGACGAGGAAGCCGGCGGAACTTGTAGTAACTCAAGTCCAACACCGGGTCTCCACTTGCC